>NC_057803.1:285091221-285391221 GCF_018294505.1 Triticum aestivum | reverse complement strand
TGATCCCTTACCCGTGTGCGGTGCCCCCCTCCACCATAATCCACCTCGATCATATCGTTGCAGTGCTTAGGCGAAGCCCTACGTTGGTAGCAACATCATCACCGTCAACATGCCGTCGTGCTAACGGAACTCTCCCGTGAAGCTCTGCTGGATCGGAGTTCATGGGACATCATGGAGCTGAATGTGTGCCGAACTCAGAGGTGGCGTGCGTTCGGTACTTGGATCGGTCTGATCGTGAAGACATTCGACTACATCAATCGCGTTCTCATAACGCTTCCGCTGACGGTCTATGAGGGTACGTGGATGATACTCTTCCCTCTCGTTGCTATGCATCACCATGATCTTGCGTGTGCATAGGATTTTTTTTGAAATTACTACGTTCCCCAACAGTGGCATCCGAGCCTGGTTTATGCGTAGATGTTATATGCACGAGTAGAACACAAGTGAGTTGTGGACGATACAAGTCATACTACTTACCAGCATGTCACACTTTGGTTCGGTGGTATTGTTGGATGAAGCGGCTCGGACCGACATTACGCGTACGCTTATGCGAGACTGGTTCTACCGACGTGCTTTGCACACAGGTGGCTGGCGGGTGTCAGTTTCTCCAACTTTAGTTGAATCGAGTGTGGCTACGCCCGGTCCTTCAGAAGGTTACAACAACACTAACTTGACAAACTATCGTTGTGGTTTTGATGCGTAGGTAAGAACGGTTCTTGCTCAGCCCGTAGCAGCCACGTAAAACTTGCAACAACAAAGTAGAGGACGTCTAACTTGTTTTTGCATGGCATGTTGTGATGTGATATGGTCAAGACATGATGCTATATTTTGTTGTATGAGATGATCATGTTTTGTAACCGAGTTATCGGCAACTGGCAGGAGCCATATGGTTGTCGCTTTATTGTACGCAATGCAATCGCCCTGTAATTGCTTTACTTTATCACTAAGCGGTAGCGATAGTCGTAGAAGTGATAGTTGGCGAGACGAAAACGATGCTACGATGGAGATCAAGATGTCGCGCCGGTGACAATAGTGATCATGACGGTGCTTCGGAGATAGAGATCACAAGCACAAGATGATGATGGCCATATCATATCACTTATATTGATTGCATGTGATGTTTATCTTTTATGCATCTTATTTTGCTTAGATCGACAGTAGCATTATAAGATGATCTCTCACTAAATTTCAAGGTACAAGTGTTCTTCCTAAGTATGCACAGTTGCGAAAGTTCGTCATGCCGAGACACCACGTGATGATCGGGTGTGATAAGCTCTACATTCACATAGATGGCCCGTGTTGTTATTCCAGTTGCGAAAATTTATCATGAACTTAGTACCTGATAGTATTTTGCATGTCTATGTTGTTGTAGATAGATGGCCCGTGCTGTTATTCCGTTGAATTTTAATGCGTTCCTTGAGAAAGCAAAGTTGAAAGATGATGGTAGCAATTACACGGACTGGGTCCGTAACTTGAGGGTTATCCTCATTGCTGCACAGAAGAATTACGTCATGGAAGCACCGCTAAGTGCCAAACCTACTACAGGAGCAACGCCAGATGTTATGAACGTCTAGCAGAGCAAAGCTGATTACTACACGATAGTTCAGTGTGCCATGCTTTACGGCTTAGAACCGGGACTTCAACGATGTTTTGAACATCATGGAGCATATGAGATGTTCAAGGAGTTGAAGTTAATATTTCAAGCAAATGCCCGGATTGAGAGATATGAAGTCTCCAATAAGTTCTACAGCTGCAAGATGGAGGAGAATAGTTCTGTCTGTGAACATATACTCAGAATGTCTGGGTACCATAACCACTTGACTCAACTGGGAGTTAATCTTCCTGTTGATAGTGTCATTAACAAAGTTCTTCAATCACTGCCACCAAGCTACAAGAGCTTCATGATGAACTATAACATGCAAGGGATGAATAAAACAATTCCCGAGATCTTCGCAATGCTAAAGGCTGCGGAGGTAGAAATCAAGAAGGAGCATCAAGTGTTGATGGTTAACAAGACCACCAGTTTCAAGAAAAAGGTAAAGGGAAGAAGAAAGGGAACTTCAATAAGAATGGCAAACAAGTTGCCGCTCAAGAGAAGAAACCCAAGTCTAGACCTAAGCCTGAGACTGAGTGCTTCTACTGCAAACAGACTGGTCACTGGAAGCGGAACTGCCCCAAGTATTTGGCGATAAGAAGGATGGCAAGGTGAACAAAGGTATATGTGATATACATGTTATTGATGTGTACCTTACTAATTCTCGTAGTAGTGCCTGGGTATTTGATACTGGTTCTATTGCTAATATTTGCAACTCGAAACAGGGACTATGGATTAAGCGGAGATTGGCAAAGGATGAGGTGACGATGCGCGTGGGAAATGGTTCCAAAGTCGATGTGATCGCAGTCAGCATGCTACCTCTACATCTACCTTCGGGATTAGTATTATACCTGAATAATTGTTATTTGGTGCCAGCGTTAAGCATGAACATTATATCTGGATCTTGTTTGATGCGAGACGGTTATTCATTTAAATCAGAGAATAATGGTTCTTCTATTTATATGAGTAATATCTTTTATGGTCATGCACCCTTAAAGAGTGGTCTATTCTTTTTGAATCTCGATAGTGGAGATACACATATTCATAGTATTGAAGCTAAAAGATGCAGAGTTGATAATGATAGTGCAACTTATTTGTGGCGCTGCCGTTTAGGTCATATTGGTATAAAGCGCATGAAGAAACTCCATTCTGATGGACTTTTGGAATCACTTGATTATAATCACTTGGTACTTGTGAACCATGCCTCATGGGCAAGATGACTAAAACGCCGTTCTCCGGAACTATGGAGCGAGCAACAGATTTGTTGGAAATCATACTAATGTATGTGGTCCGATGAATATTGAGGCTCGCGGCGGGTATCGTTATTTTCTCACCTTCACAGATGATTTGAGCATATATGGATATATCTACGTAATGAAACATAAGTCTGAAACATTTGAAAAGTTCAAAGAATTCCAGAGTGAAGTGGAAAATCATCGTAACAAGAAAATAAAGTTTCTACGATCTGATCGTGGAGGAGAATATTTGAGTTACGAGTTTGGTCTTCATTTGAAACAATGCGGAATAGTTTCGCAACTCACGCCACCCAGAACACCACAGCATAATGGTGTGTCCGAACGTCGTAATCGTACTTTACTAGATATGGTGCAATCTATGATGTCTCTTACTGATTTACCGCTATCATTTTGGGGTTATGCTTTAGAGACGGTTGCATTCACGTTAAAGAGGGCACCACCTAAATCCGTTGAGACGACTCCTTATGAACTGTGGTTTGGCAAGAAACCAAAGTTGTCGTTTCTTAAAGTTTGGGGATGTGATGCTTATGTGAAAAAGCTTCAACCTGATAAGCTCGAACCCAAATCGAAGAAATGTGTCTTCATAGGGTACCCAAAAGAGACAGTTGGGTACACCTTCTATCACAGATCCGAAGGCAAAACTTTTGTTGCTAAGAATGGATCCTTTCTCGAGAATGAGTTTCTCTCGAAAGAAGTGAGTGGGAGGAAAGTAGAACTTGATGAGGTAACTATACCTGCTCCCTTATTGGAAAGTAGTTCATCACAGAAACCGGTTTCTGTGACACCTACACCAATTAGTGAGCAAGCTAATGATGATGATCATGAAACTTCAGATCAAGTTACTACCAAACCTCATAGGTCAACCAGAGTAAGATTCGCACCAAAGTGGTACGGTAATCCTATTTTGGAAGTCATGTTACTAGACCATGACGAACCTACGAACTATGAGGAAGCGATGATGAGCCCAGATTCCGCAAAATGGCTTGAGGCCATGAAATCTGAGATGGGATCCATGTATGATTGGCAAGCCATCAAGAATAAATGGATTTTCAAGAAGAAGACAGACACTGATGGTAATGTTACTATCTACAAAGCTCGACTTGTTGTGAAAGGTTTTCGACAAGTTCAAGGAGTTGGCTATGATGAGACCTTCTCACCCGTAGCGATGCTTAAGTCCGTCCGAATCATGTTAGCTATTGCCGCGTTTTATGATTATGAAATTTGGCAAATGGATGTAAAGACTGCATTCCTGAATGGATTTCTGGAAGAAGAGTTGTATATGATGCAACCTGAAGGTTTTATCGATCCAAAGGGTGCTAACAAAGTGTGCAAGCTCCAGCGATCCATTTATGGACTGGTGCAAGCCTCTCGGAGTTGGAATAAACGTTTTGATAGTGTGATCAAAGCATGTGGTTTTATACAGACTTTTGGAGAAGCCTGTATTTACAAGAAAGTGAGTGGGAGCTCTGTAGCATTTCTAATATTATATGTGGATGACATATTGTTAATTGGAAATGATATAGAATTTCTGGATAGCATAAAAGGATACTTGAATAAGAGTTTTTCAATGAAATACCTCGCTGAAGCTGCTTACATATTGGGCATCAAGATCTATAGAGATAGATCAAGATGCTTAATTGGACTTTCACAAAGCACATACCTTGACAAAGTTTTGAAGAAGTTCAAAATGGATCAAGCAAAGAAAGGATTCTTGCCTGTGTTACAAGGTGTGAAGTTGAGTAAGACTCAATGCCCGACCACTGCAGAAGATAGAGAGAAAATGAAAGATGTTCCCTATGCTTCAGCCGTAGGCTCTATCATGTATGCAATGCTGTGTACCAGACCTGATGTGTGCCTTGCTATTAGTTTAGCAGGGAGGTACCAAAGTAATCCAGGAGTGGATCATTGGACAGCGGTCAAGAACATCCTAAAATACCCGAAAAGGACTAAGGATATGTTTCTCGTTTATGAAGGTGACAAAGAGCTCATCATAAATGGTTACGTTGATGCAAGCTTTGACACTGATCCGGATGATTCTAAATCGCAAACCGGATATGTGTTTATATTGAACGGTGGAGCTGTCAGTTGGAGCAGTTCTAAACAAAGCGTCATGGCAGGATCTATGTGTGAAGCGGAGTACATTGCTGATTCGGAAGCAGCAAATGAAGGAGTCTGGATGAAGGAGTTCATATCCGATCTAGGTGTCATTCCTAGTGCATCGGGTCCAATGAAAATCTTTTGTGACAATACTGGTGCAATTGCCTTGGTAGAGGAATCCAGATTTCACAAGAGAACCAAGCACATCAAGAGACGCTTAAATTCCATCCGTGATCATGTCCAGGTGGGAGACATAGAGATTTGCAAGATACATACGGATCTGAATGTTGCAGACCCGTTGACTAAGCCTCTCTCACGAGCAAAACATGATCAACACCAAGACTCCATGGGTGTTAGAATCATTACTATGTAATCTAGATTACTGGCTCTAGTGCAAGTGGGAGACTGAAGGAAATATGCCCTAGAGGCAATAATAAAGTTATTATTTATTTCCTTATATCATGATAAATGTTTATTATTCATGCTAGAATTGTATTAACCGGAAACATGATACATGTGTGAATACATAGACAAACAGATTGTCACTAGTATGCCTCTACTTGACTAGCTCGTTGATCAAAGATGGTTATGTTTCCTAACCATAGACATGAGTTGTCATTTGATAAACGGGATCACATCATTAGGAGAATGATGTGATTGACTTGACCCATTTCGTCAGCTTAGCACTTGATCATTTTGGTTTACTGCTATTGCTTTCTTCATGACTTATACATGTTCCTATGACTATGAGATTATTTAACTCCCAATTACCGGAGGAACACTTTGTGTGCTACCAAACATCACAACATAACTGGGTGATTATAAAGGTGCTCTACAGGTGTCTCCGATGGTACTTTTTGAGTTGACATAGATCAAGATTAGGATTTGTCACTCCGATTATCGGAGAGGAATCTCTAGGCCCACTCGGTAATACACATCACTATAAGCCTTGCAAGCATTGTAACTAATGAGTTAGTTGCGGGATGATGCATTACAGAACGAGTAAAGAGACTTGCCGGTAACGAGATTGAACTAGGTATTGAGATACCGACGATCGAATCTTGGACAAGTAACATACCGATGACAAAGGGAACAACGTATGATGTTATGCGGTTTGACCGATAAAGATCTTCGTAGAATACGTGGGAGCCAATATGAACATCCAGGTTCCGCTGTTGGTTGTTGACCGGAGACGTGCCTCGGTCATGTCTACATAGTTCTCGAACCCGTAGGGTCCGCATGCTTAAAGTTCGGTGATGATCGGTATTATGAGTTTTTGTGTTTTGATGTACCGAAGGTATTTCGGAGTCCTAGATATGATCACGGACATGACGAGGAGTCTTGAAATGGTCGAGATGTAAAGATCGATATATTGGACGACTATATTCGGACACTGGAAGTGTTCCGGGTGATTTAGGAGAAAACCGGAGTGCCGGAGGGTTACCGGACCCTCCCCCCCCCGGGAGAAATAATGGGCCTTATGGGCCTTAGTGGAGAGAGAGAGAGGGCTGGCCTAGGGCTGGCCTAGGGCAGGCCCTGCGCCCCTCCCCCTCTGGTCAAATTGGACTAGGAGAGGGGGGCGGCGCCCCCCTTTCCTTCTCCCTCTCCCCCTTCCTTTCCCCTCCTAGTAGGAGTAGGAAAGAGGGGAGTCCTACTCCTACAAGGAGGAGGACTCCTCCTCCTGGCGCGCCATAGAGGGCCGGCCAGCCTCCCCCCTTGCTCCTTTATATATGGGGATAGGGGGCTCCTCTAGACACACAAGTTGATCATTGATCCCTTAGCCGTGTGTGGTGCCCCCCTCCACCATAATCCACCTCGATCATATCGTAGCAGTGCTTAGGCGAAGCCCTGCGTTAGTAGCAACATCATCACCGTCAACACGCCGTCGTGCTGACGGAACTCTCTCGTGTAGCTCTGCTGGATCGGAGTTCGTGGGACGTCATCGAGCTGAACGTGTGCTGAACTCGGAGGTGCCGTGTGTTCGGTACTTTGATCGGTCGGATCGTGAAGACGTTCGACTACATCAACCGCATTCTCGTAACGCTTCCGCTTACGGTCTACGAGGGTACGTGGACGATACTCTTCCCTCTCGTTGCTATGCATCACCATGTCTTGCATGTGTGTAGGAATTTTTTTGAAATTACTATGTTCCCCAACACTTTCTTGCAATGGGAGAAGTGCTTAGTTTTGGGTTCAATCATGCGGTGTCCTTTCCCAGGGACAACAGGGGCAGCAAGGCACGTATTGTATTGTTGCCATCAAGGATAAAAAGATGGGGTTTATATCATATTTCTTGAGTTTATCCCTCTACATCATGTCATCTTGTCTAATGCGTTACTCTGTTCTTATGAACTTAAAACTCTAGATGCATGCTGGATAGCGGTCGATGTGTGGAGTAATAGTAGTAGATGCAGAATCGTTTTGGTCTACTTGACACGGACGTGATGCCTATGTTCACGATCATGCCTAGATATCATCATAACTATGCGCTTTTCTATCAATTGCTCGGTAGTAATTTGTTCACCCACCATAATATATGCTATCTTGAGAGAAGCCACTAGTGAAACCTATGGCCCCCGGGTCTACTTTACATCATATAAGTTTCCGATCTACAATTCTAGTTTACTATTTATTTTGCAATCTTTATTTTCCAATCTATATACAAAAAAATACCAAAAATATTTATCTTATTATCTCTATCAGATCTCACTTTTGCAAGTGGCCGTGAACGTATTGACAACACCTTTATCGCGTTGGTTGCAAGGTTTTTATTTGTTTGTGCAGGTACTAGGCGACTTGCGTGTAGTCTCCTACTGGATTGATACCTTAGTTCTCAAAAACTAAGGGAAATACTTACACTACTTTGCTACATCATCCTTTCCTCTTCAAGAGAAAACCAACACATTCTCAAGAGGTAGCACCCGTACGTCCAATCTTAGGAGTTTGGCCATCATCTATTGGTGCCATACCGAAATCACTCATGATTGCAAGCAAATGATAGATCTAACAAGAAACGACAGACGGAAAAAGAGGGGCGAATAAAATGGCAAATTTTTGTGAAATGGGGGATAGAAAAATGAGAGGCAAATGTCGAATAATGTAAATTGCGAGGAGATGCGATTTTTGATTAGGAACCTAGTATATGTTGAAGATCCTCCCCGGCAACGGCGCCAGAAATTCCTTTTGATGTCGCTTGAAGCTACATCGGTATTTCCCCAAAGAGGAAGGGATGATGCAGCACAACGGCGGTAGGTATTTCCCTCATATGTGAAACCTAGGTTATCAAACCAGTAGGAGAACCAAGCAACACAACATACATCAACTACACACAAATAACAACTTCTCGCAACCCGACGTGTTAAAGGGGTTGTCAATCCCTTTCGAGGTACGGCGCCTCAAGATAGGCAAACAAACGTGAGATAAATTTGTAGTAGATTGATAGATCGAACGCCAAATAAAATAAATAAGGATAAATTTCAGAAAGGTATTTTTGTATTTTTCGTTTAGTAGATCTGAAAATAAATGCAAGGGATATTTAGATCGCAAAGGAAAATATATGAGAACGATACCTGGGGGCCGTAGGTTTCACTAGTGGCTTCTCTCGAGAAAAATAGCAAACTGTGGGTGAACAAAGTACTATTGGGAAATTGATAGAACTTCAAATACTCATGACGATATCCATGCAATGATCATTACATAGGCATCACGTCCAAGATTAGTAGACTGACTCCTGCCTGCATCTACTACTATTACTCCACACATCAACCGCTATCCAGCATGCATCTAGTGTATTAAGTTCATGGAGAAATGGAGTAATGTAATAAGAACGATTACATGATGTAGACAAGATCTATCTACGTAGAGATAGACCCCATCGTTTTATCCTTAGTAGAAACGATACATACGTGTCGGTTCCCCTTCTGTCACTGGGATCAAGCACCGTAAGATCGAACCCACTACAAAGCACCTCTTCCCATTGCAAGATAAATAGATCAAGTTGGTCAAACAAAACCAAAATATCGAAGAATAAATACGAGGCTATAAGCAATCATGCATAAAAGAGATCAAATAAACTCAAATACTTTCATGGATATAAAAAGATAGATCTGGTCATAAACTCAAAGTTCATCGATCCCAACAAACACATCGCAAAAAGAGTTACATCACATGGATCTCCAAAAGACCATTGTATTGAGAATCAAGAGAGAGGGGAAGCCATCTAGCTACTAACTACGGATCCGAAGGTCTACAAAGAACTACTCATGCATCATCGGAGAGGCACCAATGGAGGTGGTGAACCCCATCTAAGATGGTGTCTAGATTGGATCTAGTGGTTCTGGACTCTGCGGCGGCTGGATGAATATTTCGTTGACTCCCCTAGTGTTTTGGGAATATTGCGGTATTTATAGAGCAAAGAGGCGGTCCAGGGGCACCCGACGTGGGCACAACCCACCAGGGCGCGCCTAGGCCTCCTGGCGCGCCCTAGTGGGTTGTGCTCTCCTCAGAGCACCCCCAGGTGCAGCGAGGGCCCATTATGTTCCTTCTAGTCCAAAAAATCTCCATAAAGTTTTGTTGCGTTTGGACTCCATTTGGTTTTGATTTTCTGCGATGTAAAAAATATGGGAAAAAATAGCAACTGGTACTTGGCACTGTGTCAATAGGTTAGTACCAAAACATGATATAAAATTACTATAATATGATTATAAAACATCCAAGATTGATAATATAACAGCATGGAACAATCAAAAATTATAGATACGTTGGAGACGTATCAGGGAGAGTGCGTTGAAGAGGAAATGTGAGGAGGCACAGAAGAAGCGTCTCGAGGATTTTGAAGAAAGAACCTTGAAACTTTGAGCATTTGAAGCTAAAAAGAAAGAACGGGAGAACAAGATATTCCTGGAGAGGGTGGTTAAGGAGGCTCACCGCATAAGGAAAAGGGAGGAGGAAGAGGAAGAAGAGAGGAATAAGAAGAAGGGAAAGGGGCCTTGCTCTACGCAATAGAGCTATGTCATCTTCAATTGGCTTGTGGACTATGACCGTGTTATCCTCTAAAGTATGCTCTTCGATTTGGTTGTGAACTACTATGTATTTTGGAATCCTCCTTGATTTGGTTGTGAACTACTATGTGTCGTGAAGTATTATGTATTTCCTCCTCGATTTGGTGGTATGAACTACTCTTCTATTTGAAGTAATATGTGTCATGAACTATGTATTTTGGAATCCTCCTTGATTTGGTTGTATGAACTACTCCTCTATTTGAAGTAATATATGTTATGAACTACTCTGTTTTGGTCTAGACACTTGTCCACATGTGCAACGCTTAAGTGCCAAACACTTCTGACTTCTCTGCCAAAAATTTCGCTAAGTCCAAGTGTGGCGCCTAGCACGGAGCTGCCACGCTGGACAGAAGTGCAACGCCTTTGTGCTAAACGCTGCACAGTAGGATGTGGCGCCTCCGTGTCAGGTGCCACTCAGAAAGGTCAGCTGGGTGAAATTTTTTTAGAGATAATTAATTTTGTGAATTGATTTCTTCCACATGTCGAAATTGTCAAACTTTCCTTCAAAGTTCTATTTTTGGCTACTATCAGCAGAACACCATGCATGAGCTTTTTGGACTAGCAAGTACACTAGACGGTACGAGGTTGTTGTAGCGTGTCACTATTGATTCAAAAGGCACCGACCAAATCACAACTTTTCGTTTGTGGATGACAGTTCCAAGCGATACGTGAGGCTTGGAATAGCTTGATCCCAAACTGCCAATTTTGTACAGACTCCGCAATTGCCCGTGCGTTGCAATGGGAGGAAAAAACCACACACCCATGCTCCGTGCTTCGCTATTAACTAAACAACAATTGCGATAAACGAAGTGGCTAAATAATATTGCCCTAGCACGTAAATATCTTGTGTTTTGGCACCAATGATTGACTATGCACTCGTATGAACCGGGATCACTTGGAGACAAATTATTATATATATATTTCACTGGATTTGTAAGCATATATGTTTTCGCCATGTATGCCCTAACATGTGTATATATGTTAGTCTAACATTGTTTATTCCTGATCCATGTATGTATGGTGTTTGTTCTTTTTCAGTTTTCTCGTTCTAGTAGCCAGTCAAATTCAACTTTTTTCCGAGACAATTCAAATTCAACCTTAAAACGAAAGTGTGTGCATAGTTCGCAGAACAAACACATGTGTGCACACTAATATGTCAGTGTGATGGTAATGTCAAAAAAAGAACACGTCAGCGTGATTGACCGAAGATTTTTTTGGGTGCCTAGAGGATCCAAAGTATCTCGCAAAAAAATCCAAACTACTAAAAATAGGAAAATATGCATGCTCTAAAAAAGCTAGTTTAACACCTCGGCTGGTCTGGAAGAAACCATCAACCACGTTGCTAGTGCTCCTCCAGCCTGTATGGAACTCATCGCTCGGGCCTTCTCGCACAGCCTTATCTCAAGGCTCTCTCCGGCAGTTATCCACATCCCGACTCTGGGACACGCCGCCGCTGTCGCCTGAAATCCGCCAGGATCCCGATTCATGGCACTGGCTACAACACACTTGCTCAACCACCGGGAATCCCAACACCGGCCTTGATGGGCTCCTATGCAGAGGAGCTAGCTCCGACCTTGCGCTTCAAGCACGGACGACCGTGCAGTTCCAACCGACCACACCATCATTTGGGCGGCCATGCTCATTCCTTTTTTCTGTATGTTGCCCTTGGACCTTTTTTCTGTATTCTTCGGATTGGCCCTCTCCCCTTCCTTTTTTGGATTTCATTCTCCTCTCTCCTCTTTGATTGTTTTGACCATCCTCACCGGGCTAGGGTCTGCTTTAGCATTTTTCAATTGGTGTTGCATGGCATGTTTCTTCATTTCTTTAGGATAAAGATGGCCCATATCTCATCCTCTTTTGCTGGCTTGTTGATTCTCGCAACTCTGAAGTATATAAGTTGCTAGGGTTGGATGTAAAAGGGAAAGGTGGGACTATTAATTGTAATATGAAATTTGAGCGTAGACATAAGTAAAATATGTTTGCTACAGTCATAAGGGAGGGGACGACCCATAACAAAAATTATGGCCCATTATTAATTGCAAAGCTGCAAACAATATACGGGACCGGACGGGCGAGGACGAAAATTATGGCAGCGAGGACGACGAACGAAACTAACGGATGGATATTAGGGGGGAAGAAGTGGTAATCCCATTATTAGTAGGTATAGAGCCAGTCAAATTCAACTTTTTTTTCTGAGACGATTCAAATGCAACCTTAAAATGAAAGTGTGTGCATAGTTTGCAGAACAAACACATGTGTGCACACTAATACATCAGCATGATGGTTCTGTCAAGAAAAGAACACGCCCGCGTGATTGACCGGAGATTTTTATGGGTGCCTAGAGCATCCAAAGTATCTCACAAAAAAATACAAACTACTAAAAATAGGAAAATATGCATACCCTAAAAATAGCTAGCTTAACACGTCGGCTGGTCTGGAAGAACCAGCAGCCACGTTGCTAGCGCTCCTCCAGCCTGTATGGACCTCCACCCGCTCAACCACCGGGAATCCCAACCCCAGCCTTGATGGGCTCCTTTTTTGGATTTCATTCGCCTCTCTCCTGTTTGATTGTTCTGACCATCCTCACGGGGCTAGGGTCTGCTTTAGCATTTTTCAATTGATGATGCATGGCATCTTTCTTCATTTCTTTAGGATAAAGATGACCCATATCTCATCCTCTTTTGCTGGCTTGTTGATTCTCGCAACTCTAAAGTATATAAGTTGCTAGGGTTGGATGTAAAAGGGCAAGGTGGACAACGCAGGCATAAGAAAAATCTGTTTGCTACAATCGTAAGAGAGGGGACGGCCCATAACAAAATTTTTGGCCCATTATTAATTACAAAGCTGCAAACAACATACGGGACCGGACGGGCGAGGACGAAAATTATGGCAACGAGGAAGACGAATGAAACTAATGGACGGATATTAGGGGGGAAGAAGTTGTAATCCCATTATTAGTATATACTAGCATAAAGGCCCGTGCGTTGCAACGGGAGAAAAAAAAATTCTCTCATATCTTTAGCTGGGTCAGTTGGACAAACTGTGTGTGGCCGATTGGCAGGCTATGAGATCGAACCATCCCATCAACAATTTTATTTTTGCCAGCTCTCCGGAACTGCGCAACAGTGCACTGCCGGATGGGCTTCCTCCGTTGGGCCAAAACGGGTGGCAAGTAACGAAACCAAATAGCGTATGTGAAATTAATTGAAACGAGACCAAACGAAGCGGGATGAAACCAAGAATGTCACTTCCCTTTAATAGTAGGTATAGATATATATATAATATATATATATATATATATATATATATATATTATAATATACTAGCAAAAAAACACGTGCGTTGCAACGGAAAGAAAATAACACACGTTCTTAACCCAATAACCATGACTCAAGACCTTAATAGGCCCGCGTCTTTTAGTTTCACATGGCATCACATTTGTATTTCCTCTATACTCACACACTCGCTCGAAAAAAAAGCCCATGCATTGCAACGGGAAAGAAAATAACACACACTCTTAACCCAATAACCATGACTCAAGACATTAATAGGCCCACATCTTTTAGTTTCACATGGCATCACATTTGTATTGCCGACAGTGACCTCTGTGCTCACACAATGAAAACACGTTTGAATGTGGTTAGTCTTAATGTCTCTCTTTTTTACGCGCGCGCACGTGCGCACGCTCGCTTGAAATAAGATAAAAATTATGTTGTTTTTTTCCCGCAAGGTTTTTCATAGTTGTGTATTCATGGTTCTCGATGTTTTTTTTCTCTCACTCTGGTTTTAATAGATGTTTATTTGCAATTTGAATCACCGACGGTACAAAAAAAACAAATCATACACTATATATTAAGTTTGCACCAAAAATTATATTTTAGCAATATTTAGCAGCTAAAAATAACTTCATATTTAGATTCTACATATTTTTCTAATCAAGTTTCATATATAACATGTTAAAATTTAAGTTACGGTTTAAAAGATATGAATAATCTTATTTTACATAAACTGTAGATTGATTATGTCAAGGGGTTTTCTGTTAAAACTACAAAAACGTTTCTGCTGACTTAAATATGGACGGCGGGTTGATTGTCTAAAACGTCAGGGGGTTTTCTGAGAAAATGAGAAATACGGTTCGGTTATAACTTAAACGTGTATTGCGGGTTGATTTACAGAAAACCGAGGGGTTTATTTGTAAAATGGCGTGACGGACGACCAGAAACAATATGTGCTTTATTAGTAGGTAAGATAAGATAAGATATAATATAGTATAATCTTGACCTACTAATACTACTTACTAATAAAGCGGCTATCGTTTCTGATCGTCCGTCATTAAAATTACCCTCTAAGTTGATTAAAATTACCCACCAATGCCACTCGTAAGTGGAAAAACGACTCATTTTTTCGGACAAAAACGACACCTCTTTCGTTGTTTTATACGGGAGCGACGAGTAGAGGTCACAAAACGAGGAGCAACGGAGTGGTTGGCCGATTGCTCTTTTAGCGGCGATACCAGGGTTCGATCCCCAACTTCCACAATTTTTATCTTTCTTTTCTCACACATGTCCTACGCGTTCATGGGCCGGCCCATGTGTGGGGCTTCACTCCCCTGAGTTTTTTCATTTTACTTTTTTGTCTTTTCTTTTCTCATTCTATTTTCTTTCTTCTTTCATCTTTAAATTAATTCTGGATTTTAATATTCTAAAAGTTGCGAGTTTTCAAAAGAAAAAGAAATAAGTCTGATAAAAACATAAAATGTATGTGAATTCAAACATGTTTAGAAAATCATTAAAAGTTTGCATATTCAAAAAATGTTGGTGGTTTTGCAAAACTGTTTGCAAAATTATAAAAAAATCACAATTTTTAAAAAATGGTCGGGAAATAAAATCATGTTCATGATTTGAAAAAATGAATGTGTATTCAAAACATATTCGGGAATCTGAAAAAAAATGTCCATGAAATTTTAGAAAATGTTCACAATAATAATAATAAATAGTTGTTTTTTTAATCTTGTTCCCCAATTTAAAAGATGTTCATCGATTCAAAAAATGTTTGTAGAGTCAAAAAATGTTAATGAATACGAAACCGGTTCATACATTCAAAAAAAAATTGTAAACAAAACTAATGTTCATGATTTTTTTGAGAAAATAAAAAATAAAAAAATGGTTGTCATTTCAAAAAACTGTTCACTGATTCAAAAGTATTTTATGTCTATGATTTGGTTAATCTTTCGAAAGTCTTTATATGTCTTGGCGTTGGGAGTAGCTTGTTTTTAAAGTTTTAAATGTTCCCTTGCGCAACATAGTGACAAATGTGGCATGCACTGGCAAACTCATAGCCTTGGGATTTACCACGTCGAGTGCATTGTGATCACGTGAACATCGCGACCATCATCGGCTAGGGTGAGAAAAAAATGGCAATATGGTGAACCACTATGTGAAAATAGAGTACGCTCATATATCAGGATATTGAGTAATACTTATTTGGTTACCCATAATTTTTTGTCTCCCATTACAACGCACGAGCATAATTGCTAGTATAATATATATAGGTAAGGTAATAGATAATAAGTATAGTTACTAAGCTCCCAGGAAATCCTCGTCTCCGGTGCGTCGAGGCTTTTTTCGGTCGTGACCTCGAGAGGAATCCTGGAGCCTGTAAGGCATGCCTATGTGTTGTGGATCCTTAAACATTAAGTCGGTTTCCTGGCACGACCACCTTCGCCCTAGTCTACGCATCCAAGCCCCAGGACTCTCTCCTCTCTCTCTTTCGAATTTTTCTCTCCGTCTTGCTAGGCAACCGACCGTCGGCGGCCTCGCTCGGGTCGCAGTGTTGCCCTCCTAATTTGCTTGCCCAGCCATGTCTCTGCTTGCTGGTGCCCCCATCCCGCTCAGGGAGCAACCCTGATGATCTCCCTGTCCCCTTTCCCTCAGATCTGGACAGGGCCCCAGTTCTTTCACGGATTTGGAGGGGTATATGAGTCGAGTGGCAGGATCGGAGACAAGGCCAAAGAGAGGTTCTGGTCAGCCTAGGCGGAAGCTTCGACAATGGAAGGCCGATTTTGGTGTTGGGGTATTCCCTATATCTGTCTCCCTGATGTTGTGATGGCGGCGCAAGTCTGGTCATTGGGGAGGAGAGGCTAGGATGTCACAGATGGATGGAAGAGGCGACAGAAGTAGGTGCTCTGTTTCTTTCTCTTTTCTTTACCAATGCAGCGATGGGTTCTTCCGTATGAATACACAAAGATACCCTGTTTTGTGCTATTTAGTTAAGTGGGGGTTCCGTACGATTTGTGATGAGTTTTGGATTGAGGTCATTTGAGCTGGCCACTCCCTAGCCCCTAGGATGTGCTCCAAAGATAATTTACTACAGTCGCCATGCTCATGTTAATATTTCTGCAATTTCATTACATAGCAGTCCAGATCAGAATAAATAGAAGACATTATAGTTGTACTATTGCAGTCAGATTCATGGTCCTCTAAATGTTTTTTAATCATATACTCTAATAGAAGCGGTATTGTGGTGCATATAAACTACCAAAATATAATTCAAACAGATTTTATCTTGCTTCGTGTTAAAAAAAATTAGGGACTATGTCAATGTCAGATAATCTCTTTGAGGAATTTTTTTTGTTTCGAGAATCAACAACCAACAAATCCAGGCCCCCGGCGAGCATTCCTTTTTTAATGTCTTCGGCCCTTTTTTTAGGTTTAATTTTTTGCGATGTTGAACATTATTTGGAACCCTTAGTGATTTCATGATGAAATGCAAAACTGCGTTGAATCCTTCAGTTTTAGGCTTTAATAATATTTAGGATCACACTTCATTTTAGGCTTTAATAAGATATAGGATCACACTGCGAAGAAAGTTCAATCATTGTCCTTTTATTTGTTTAGTACTTTGCATTGTATGTATGTATGGATCTGTGGGTGTGGGCTTAATCAATTCTCTTCCATGTTTTGTTTTGTCATCCTAAGATAGATTCGTGCTGACTGGAATTTGATAGATTTTTCCAATCATTTCTGGATCATCAAACTTGCACAAGTACAACATGGGATCCAAAGAAAGAATGATACATTGGCTAACTTATGTGAACCAGAGGATTGATTGATTTGGCCATCAGGGCTTGGATTTCTTCCTACAGGTTTTGTGAACTCCGTTGTGACTTGCAAGACACCACTACCAAGCATATATTAGTTGTGACTTGGAAGCATGTATGTGAGGGTCTTCTTTCTGGTTCAGTTTTTTTACTCGGTCTGCAAGGATTTCATTTGGTTCCTTAATCCCTTCATCCAGGTTTCGTGAACTCTGTCTGAAAAGGGAGTTCAAGTACAATTTCAATTCAGGCATAGCCGATACAAATTTCTTCTTTCTCTGGTACTTTATCACTGTTAGCCGAATTCAGAACCCCATAGTATGACAAATTACATGATATTTTTTGTAATATTTTCCCAATAGAACTATAAGGAAAAATACACCAAAATACGTCCAAGTAATCTTGTTTGACAATAGTAGAGTTGTGCAGATTTGTTGCGGTACGATACATATGATTTGAGTATAGATATGCTCATCAATATTTTGGACCAAGCATAGTTAGTGTATTTCGGTTCTGTTCTTTTATCCTTAACGCATGATAGATACTAAGTTTTGCATCACCTAAGTTTAGTACAGACTCAGGTTAAGGTTCTTCCCAAGTCAATAATTTGTTGATAGAAAGAACAGTAATGCGACGATCTAGGAAGTTTCTAGACATCTGTAGTTCTTTCTTAGGGGATCTCTCTCAAAGTTTTATTTCCACATTACATATGTAATGTTGAACATCATATAGGCAGTTTGATGGTGTGGTACTAAGTCTACGAACTCGGAGAGCTCAGATGTACATCACTCTGAGCTCACGAGAATGATGGATGATTACGATGATTTGATTCAAGCTCACTGTTAATTGTGGCGACTGGACTACAAAGTGCAAACACTTGGTAAAAAGGTTTACCTTGAAAATCCCTTACTTTAGTGGTAATTGTGCAGTGTAGTAGTGTCTCCATTGGATAATTATGTCATCGTAATATCCATCTGGTAAGGTAATTATCCATCGAGGCAGGGTGAGTCCATTGTATGTGGTGTGCAATGTAGTAGTGTCTCCATTGGATAATTTTGTCATCATAACACTTATAACTACACCCTGTCTTAGCCTCATGATTTCAGAACAAGTTGTGGCTTTATGTAGCAGCCATCCATTACAAGTTTTAATGATAAGCTGTTTTCTCTATACATATAGGTGAAATTGAGCACTTCTACATGGTTGTTGGTTTCCTTTTTTTCTACCACAACCAGCTGGCCAATCATCTTGTTTCTTCAGTGCCTCTTCGATAGTGCCCCTTCACCTTGGTCGTTCCTGCTTCTTTCTGGAACCTATGATGGAGGGGGGTCATGGTAAAAGTTCTACCACTCATATTTGTTCTACCTCAACCTGGTGTTGTTATTGTTGGTGGTAGCTCTTGATTTTACCAGCCTATGATAGGAAAATAAAATTGCTTCTGTTACATCCCCAGTTTATTTAGTGCCATCTTACATACCAGAATTAAATATTGAGGTTTCACATCATTAATGGATTAGCCTAATGATTTCAGAACTTGGAATCATTCGTACATTGAGGTTGCACATCCAAACCTGAAAGTATCACTAGAATGAATGAACTGCTAGCATCCAGTGCATGAGAATCTGAGATTTATTTTGTTGGCATGACGTTTTAGAGAGCAGTTGTCATTAACTTTGATTGTACACCTCTTCTGGTTTCCTCCTCTTGAATGCCCATTTGGGTTCTTATGATGAAAGAGGTTTTGTCTAGTACTAAAGATCTTAGTTTTGATTTGAGTGATTTCAACTTTCATTATAGACAGTGATGAGAATTGTCTTCAAGAAGGGTTTGATTGGATGATCTCAAGTCGCCTCTCTTATAAATGATTCGAATATGTCTCTGGTTAGGAACTAAGCAATGCATGGAAACTGAGTGGTTCATGGGAAACTACTTCAATAGGTATTAAACTCCATCACACATAAATGGAGAGAAGAAAGGTTTTATCAAGTTTTAGCATTCCCCTTACATTACTTTCTTAATAGGTAGCTCATAAATTGTAACACCCATGATGCGGCTATATCTTCCACGTGTCGAGGCACGATTTAGAGGCATAACCACATGGTGGTTTAGTCGCAAGAGGGGTAATCTTCACACAATCCCATGTACTGAATAAGAAAGGGATAAAGAGTTGGTTTACAATTGCCACTTCACACAAATAACAAGTTAAACATACATCATCTAGAGTACAATCAAGGTCCGATTACGGAACCAAAATAAAAGAAGGCAACCCCAAATGCTAGATCATCGATGAGGGAGTCCTGGATTAGGGGGTGTCCGGATGGCCGGATTATACCTTCAGCCGGACTCCTGGACTATGAAGATACAAGATTGAAGACTTCGTCCCGTGTCCGGAAGGGACTTTCCTTGGCGCGGAAGGCAAGCTTGGCGATACGGATATGTAGATCTCCTACCATTGTAACCGACTTTGTGTAACCCTAACCCTCTCCGGTGTTTATATAAACCGGAGGGTTTTAGTCCGTAGGACAATATGCAGAACAACAATCATACCATAGGCTAACTTCTAGGGTTTAGTGTAACACCCTCGATGCGACTATAGCTCCCACGTGTCGAGGCACGACTTAGAGACATAATCGCATTGAAGGCATATGTCGCAAATTAGGCAATCTTCACAACATCCCATGTAATAATAATAAAAGGGGAGATAACATAGTTGGCTTACACTCGCCACGTCAACCAAGTACATAAATAACATTACATCATCCAAACACTCATGGCCCGACTACGGCGCCAAAATAAAGAGAACCCAACATGCGACACGGTCCCAATTACCCCCAACTGGGCACCACTACTGATCATCGGGAAAGGTCGTTGAGAGTCTTCGTCGAACTCCCACTTGAGCTCATACGCGTCTCCTGGAGCGGAATCATCAGGCCCTGCATCTGGTGTAATAGTAATCTGTGAGCCACAGGGACTCAGCAATCTCGCACCCTAGCGATCAAGACTATTTAAGCTTATAGGTATGGCAAGGTAAAATATGAGTGGAGCTGCAGCAAGAGACTAGCAAGTATGATGGCTAACTTATTCGCAAAAGAGAGTGAGAAGAGGAGGCAAAGCGCGGGCGAGAAACTAGAGAGCAACCTGCGCAAACATTACTCCAACACCGTGTCCACTTCCCGGACCCCGTCGAGAAGAGGCCATCACGGTAACACACTCGGTTGATTCATTTTAATTAAGTTAAGGTTCAAGTTATCTACAACCGGACATTAACAAATTTCCATCTGCCCATAACCGCAGGCACGGCTTTCGAAAGTTCAATCTCTGCAGGGGAGTCCCAACTTAGCCCATAACAAGCTCTCACGGTCAATGAAGGAATAGACCTCCTCCCAAGACGTTCCGATCAGACTCGGTATCTCGGTAATTCAAGACACTTCGACAGGTTAAAACAAGACCAGCAACACCGCCCGAATGTGCCGACAAATCCCGATAGGAGCTGCACATATCTCTTTCTCAGGGCACACTCAGATGAGCCAGACGTCGGGTAGACCAGCCCAGAGTTGCCCCTGGTAGCCCCGGACATCGCTCAGTTGGACCAACACTCAGAGGAGCACTGGCCCGGGGGGGGGGGTTAAAATAAAGATGACCCTTGAGTCTGCAGAACCCAAGGGAAAGAAAAGGCTAGGTGGCGAATGGTAAGACCAATGTTGGGCATTGCTGGAAAAGCTTTAATCAAGGCGAACTATCAAGGGGTTCCCATTATAACCCAACCGCGTAAGGAACGCAAAAACCGGGAACATAACACCGATATGACGGAAACTAGGGCGGCAAGAGTGGAACAAAACACTAGGCGAGAGGCCGAGCCTTCCACCCTTTACCAAGTATATAGATGCATTAAGATAACATAGCAATATAATGATATCCCAACAAGTAAATAAAAGATGTTCCAACAAGGAACGGCCTCCAATCTTCACCTGCAACTAGCAACACTATAAGAGGGGCTGAGCAAAGCGGTAACATAGCCAATCAACGGTTTGCTAGGACAATGGTGGGTTAGAGGTTTGACATGGCAATATAGGAGGCTTTAAAGCAAGTGGTAGGCATCCTAGCAATGGCATAGCAAAAGAGCGAGCAACTAGCATAGCAAAGATAGTAGTGATTTCGAGGGTATGATCATCTTGCCTTTACAGTTGTCAGAGTTGACTGGATTCAAAGCAAACTCAACGGGCTCCTCGTTAGTGAACTCATCTCCCGGCTCGACCCAAACAAGACAAACAAGCAACAAGGATACAATCAACCACGTGCAAGAACAAGCAAGATGAAACGATGATATGCTATGCGGGATGCGATGCGGGATGCAAAATGCAAGATATGACAGGAAATGCATGAACCTGGCCTCAACTTGGAATTCCAAGGGTGCCACTGGAAAGATGAGATGAAATCGCTTGAAAACGATATAAAGAACGCCGGAATCGGAGTTACGGTTTGGAAATGGCAAGCGATTCAAAAATGACACCGGTCTGCGATTTACAGCAAGTAGGCATCTAAATGCGACGAGATGAACATGCTACAACATTCAAACATGGCATCAAAATATATGGCAGGGATGCACACAAGATGCTTAACAAAAGTCTAGCACTGAGCTACGGTCAATTCATCCAATAACAGGTTCAAACAAGTATGGAAAAAACGCAAATGGTAAAACAGATCTCAGACTTAGTGAAATTAACACTTGTCTGGAATTTCAGATCATATAGCCCTCTTTGGAGCAACAAAACAACATGCTACAGGACCTGAACATGACAAAGAAAGACATGGCATGGAGCTACTCAACAAGCTTAACAAAAGTCCCTTAGTGACATTGAGCCAAAAGGGATCACAAAATATACTAACAAGCACACGAACATAGCAAAAACATAATCATTTTTCAGATTTAGTGAAAACTGGGACATGCTGAAACATAACTCACGAAGGCATGTTTACGAGCTCGATGCACTCACCACGGTGCAGGTCATGGCAAGACAAGCATACATCCCTTAAAAAGGCACAAAACAAAAGCTAGACATGGCAAGAACAATAGCATAGCATGCATGGATCAATTATAATAACATCGGCAAAATCGCAAAAAAGTTGACGATCTGCCCAGATTCACCACGAAGCAAAAGTAGAGCTCGAATGACTCAAGCTAGGGTGCTCCATAATTGCAAACAAAGACATGGATGGATATAGCACTACAAGATTAACAAAATTCCCTTACTGATCATCCTCAAAAGAGGCATGGATCACTAAGAAACAACAAGAACATATGGCATCATGAACTAAACAATCCCAGGACTTAGTGAAATCACTAAGTCCCTGAAAACAGAATTAGCAAGTGCACCACTTTGCAAGCTTGCACAAGTCACCACACACATCCTAAAAATACATGGGTTGCACCTCTGGATAGATGACAAAACCCTTAACAAAACATATGAAGAACTCACGGCCATATCATGCACACATTAATCATGACAAAAATGACAAAAGTCTAAGATGAAGTAGCAGATCTGACAATTAACTCAAGTAGACCTCTTCTAACAGCATTTCGGGCATCAAGATGAGCTCAAATGAAAATGATGCAATGTAATAAAATGATGTACTCTCTGAGATAAACATTTTTATATGCTATATGCATGAATCGGACTACGGATGCAAAGTTATGGAGCCGCGAACATGGGCATATGAGCTAAAATATCTGGGACTTGGAGAAAAAAAACAACCCTCAGATCTGGATCTAGGGTTTACTGTTCACGGCACGGAATTCGAGGACGGCGGCGCGGCTCGCCGGAGAAGTCGAGGACGGCGGCGGCCGGGGTTGGAGGCGCCGGATCCAGCGAGGGGAAGGTCGCCGGTGGCCGGGCCGGAGCTGGGGCCGGCCGGGGTGAGGGGCGGCGCGGCGCGGCGTCCCGGCCGCGGCGGAGCGGGCGGCGGCGGACGGCAGGCTCGGCGAGGCGGCGGAGTGCGGCAGGCGGCGGGAGGCGGCGACCGGTGGAGGAGGCAGGCGGCGGCGCGAGGCGGCGAGGACGGCGCGAGGCGGCGGGGAGCGGGAGCGGGCCGCAGGGGCCGGACCTGGGCTCCCGGGCCGCGGCGGCGGCTGCCGGTGGAGCGCCACGTGGCGGCTCCCGGTTGGGGCGCGGCGACGTCCGGCGCGGGGCGGACTATGTTCTGCCGCGCGAGGTGGAAAATTTTAGGGTTAGGGGGGAGAGTATCCGCGAATTGGAATGGGGGGTGTATATATAGGCATAGAAGGAGCTAGGAGAGTCCAAATGAGGTGCGATTTTCGGCCACGCGATCGTGATCGAACACTCTAGGACATGAAACAGAGTTTGCTGGCTTTTGGGCCAAATTGGAGGGGTGTTGGGCTGCAACACACACGAGGCCTTTTCGGTCCCTCGATTAACCGTTGGAGTATCAAACGAAGTCCAAATGATACGAAACTTGAGAGGCGGTCTACCGGTAGTAAACCAAGGCCGCTTGGCAAGTCTCGGCCCAATCCGGCAATGTTTAATCCCCACACACGAAAGAAAGCTAGAAATGATCACCGGAGGAGAACGGAGCGCCGGAATGCAAAACGGACGACAGGGAAAATGCTCGAATGCATGAGATGAACACGTATGCAAATGCAATGCACATGATGACATGATATGAGATGCATGACAACGACAACAACACACGGAGACAAAGACCCGAACCCGAAGAAATAAATATAACTTAACGTCGGAAACGACAAGAGTTGGAGTACAAATAGGGAAAGTAACATCCGGGGTGTTACATTTAGCCTCTCCGGTCTCGTGGTAGATCTACTCTTGTACTATCCGTATCATCAATATTAATCAAGCAGGACGTAGGGTTTTACCTTCATCAAGAGGGCCCGAACCTAGGTAAAACTTCGTGTCCCTTGCCTCCTATTACCATCCGGCCTAAACGCACAGTTCGAGACCCCCTACCCGAGATCCGCCAGTTTTGACACCGACATTGGTGCTTCCATTGAGAGTTCCTCTGTGTTGTCGCCGTTAGGCTTGATGGCTTCTACGATCATCAATAGCGATGCAGTCCAGGGTGAGACCTTCCTCCCCTGACAGATCTTCGTCTTCGGTGGCTTCGCACTGCGGGCCAATTCACTTGGCCATCTAGAGCAGATCGAAAGCTATGCCCCTGGCCGTCAGGTCAGATTTGAAAGTTTAAACTACACGGCTGACATCCGTGGGGACTTGATCTTCGACGGATTCGAGCCACTGCCGAGCGCGCTGCACTGTCAATGCGAGCATGATCTAGCTCTACCGCCGAACAGTGCCCTGGAGGCCGCACCCGCATCGGCTTCGACCCTTAATTCGGAGCCAACTGTGCCGATCGAGGATGGGTGGTTGGACGTCGCCTCGGGGGCTGCGATCCCAACGGTGATCGAGCCGAACACCAGCCCCGCACTCCGCGGGACTCTTGACTCCAAGGAGCCGGACTCCTCTTCGGACTTCGAACCCTCCGCGCCCCTACCGATCGAATCCGATTGGGCACCAATCATGGAGTTTACTGCCGCGGACATCTTTCAGCACTCGCCTTTCGGTGATATTTTGAAGACACTAAAGTCTCTCTCTTTATCAGGAGAGCCTTGGCCGGACTACGGTCAGCAATGTTGGGATACGGATGATGAAGAAATTCAAAGCCCACCCACCACCCACTTTGTAGCCACTGTCGACGATTTAACCGACATGCTTGACTTCGACTCTGAAGACATCGACGGTATGGACGCCGATGCAGGAGACGATGAAGAACCAGCGCCTATTGGGCCCTGAAAAGCAACCTCGTCATATGACATATACATGGTGGACACCCCAAAAGAAGAAGATGGCGATGGAACAACGGAGGATGACCCCTCCAAGAAACAGCCTAAGCGCCGGTGTCAGCGGCGCCGCTCAAAATCCCGCCAAAGCAAATACGGTGATTTCAGCACGGGAGATAATAATACTCCAGAGAGTGCCGAAGAAAACCCCCTCTAGCAAGATTCAGCACAGGAGGATGGAGAAGCCAACCCTCATGAGAGAGCGGCAGACAGAGAGGTCGAGGACGATAATCATACGTCTCCCTCCGAAGACGAGGCAAGCCTCGACGACGATGAGTTCGTCGTGCCAGAGGATCCCGTCGAGTAAGAGCGTTTTCAACGCAGGCTTATGGCCACGGCAAGAAGCCTCAAGAAAAAACAGCAACAACTTAGAACTGATCAAGATTTGTTAGTCGACAGATGGACTGAAGTCCTTGCAGCCGAAGAGCATAAACTCGAACGCCCCTCCAAGAGCTACCCAAAGCGCTGGTTGCTACCCCGATTAGAGGAGGAAGCACTTAAACCTACATCACCAGCACTTGATACGGCCGACCGGCCACCTCGTGGCTGCGACAGAGAGGCCTCTCGGCCCTCCACTCAAGCCGCACCCCGTACCAACGCACAGGAAAATGCGCCAGACCTGCGAGATATGTTGGAGGACAAGGCAAGGCAAACAAGATCGATCTACGGATCGCGTGGGCGCCCCACGACTCGAGACGATAACCGTCACGCCGGACACAAATCCGGTAGGGCTGAACACAGTAGACAAAGCTCATTGGAGCTACGTCGTGATACAGCCCAGTACAGAGGCGCCGCACACCCAATATGCTTCACAGACGAAGTAATGGATCATCAAATCCCCGAGGGTTTCAAACCCGTAAACATCAAATCATATGATGGCACAACAGATCTTGCGGCATGGATCGAGGATTATCTTCTTCATATCCACATGGCCCGCGGCGATGATCTCCACGCCATCAAATACCTCCCACTCAAGCTTAAAGGACCAGATCGGCATTGGCTCAACAGCTTGCCAGCAGGATCAATCAGTTGTTGGGAGGACCTGGAAGCCGCATTTCTCGACAATTTCTAGGGCATTTATGTGCGACCACCAGACGCCGATGACCTAAGCCACGTAATTCAGCAGGTAGAGGAATCGACCAGGCAATTCTGGACACGGTTCCTAACAAAGAAAAATCAAATAGTCGATTGTTCGGACACAGAGGCCCTAGCAGCCTTCAAGCACAATATCCGTGATGAGTGGCTTGCCCGGCACCTTGGACAGGAAAAGCCGAAATCTATGGCAGCACTCACGACACTCATGACCCGCTTTTGCGCGGGAGAAGACAGCTGGCTTGCTCGTAGCAACAATATGACCAAGAACCCTGGTAATTCGGATACCAGGGACAGTAGTGGCAGGTCGCGTCGCAACAAGCAGAAGCGCCGCATTAACGGCGACAATGCTGAGGATACGGCAGTTAATGCCGGATTCTGAGGTTATAAATCCGGTCAGCGAAAAAAACCATTCAAAAAAAATCCTAGGGGCCCATCCAGTTTGGACCGAATACTCGACCGCTTGTACCAGATACATGGCACCCCTGAAAAGCCGGCCAATCACACCAACAAGGATTGTTGGGTGTTCAAGCAGGCAGGCAAGTTAAATGCCGAAAATACCGACAAGGGGCTGCATAGCGATGACGACGAAGAGCCCCGGCCGCCGAACACCAGTGGACAGAAGGGTTTTCCCCCACAAGTGCGGACGATGAACATGATATACACAACCCACATCCCCAAGAGGGAGCGGAAGCGCGCGTTAAGGGACGTATACGCGGTAGAGCCAGTCGCCCCAAAGTTCAACCCATGGTCCTCCTGCCCGATCACCTTTGATAGAAGGGACCATCCCACTAGCACCCGTCATGGCGGGTTCGCCGCATTGGTTCTAGACCCAATTATTGATGTATTTTATCTCACTAGAGTCCTTATGGACGGCGGCGGCAGCCTGAATCTGCTTTACCAGGATACAGTGCGGAAAATAGGCATAGATCCCTCGAGGATTAAGCCCACCAAAATGACCTTTAAAGGCATAATACCAGATGTAGAGGCCAACTGTACAGGCTCAGTCACACTTGAAGTGGTCTTCGGATCTCCGGATAATTTCCGAAGCGAGGAGTTAATCTTCGACATAGTTCCATTCTGCAGTGGCTATCACGCACTGCTCGGGCGAACCGCATTCGCCAAGTTCAACGCGGTACCTCACTACGCATACCTTAAGCTCAAGATGCCAGGCCCTCGAGGAGTAATTATGGTCAATGGAAACACCGAACGCTCCCTCCGAACGGAGGAGCACACGGCGGCCCTTGCAGCGGAAATACAAAGCAGCCTCTCCAGGCAGCTCTCCAGTCCGGCCATTAAACGTCCGGACACCGTCAAGCGCGCCCGAAGTAGCCTACAACAAGACCGCCTGGCACATTCCGAGCAGGCGTAGCAATGCGGCCCCAACCCCAGCCCTCGCAAAAATACGACACTAGTGCTTCGCGTACATAACTATGCTCTAGAAATACCATGGGTACAGGGGGAGGGGCACCATCACGGCACGCCCGAAACACGGCTTAAAACGCACCAGGGGTTGCCGATTTTTTAATTTTCTCTTACTTTCAGGACTCCATTCTTCAGAAGGCCTGTTCGGCAGTTCAATTGCCGCACAAACGATGCAAGAACCAGGGAAGCAGACAAGCCATGCCGCATTACGGAACTCCCAAGTGGTCTCTATCACGAGCAGTATACCTGTTTCGCATACCATTCCGCAGCCTGCCCCTGGAACGGACATGTTAAATAGTCCAACCTTTTGCTTATCGCATTATTTGTATCGTTCTGCTTTGATCGCAGCCCTTTTTAATAAATAATGCATAGCTTTTGTCTATTTTTGCATTACTCTTTTTTTACAGATATATGTTCCTTAACGACATGTTGCACCCGTACACTTTGGTATGGCCAAAATACGCCAGGGGCTTTGGTACCCCTCAATATGGTGTGAGAAGTCTGAACACTTTAACAAGTGCGGCACCCCGAACTTATAGCATTATATGCATCGGCTCCGAATCATGTCTTGGGTCAATAGTTGGGTTTGCCCGGCTCCTATGTTTTGGTGCCTTATGTTCCGCTATGTCGGCTAAGGTAGCACTAGGAGAACTACTGCGATTGTGCCCCAGTTGAGCTGGGTCAAGCACCTCAGTAGAGAAAGCTAAAACTGACTGTCATGATGAAGCGAGAGCTGGTCGCTGTTCGAGAGGTTTTTCGAGTCCCTAAAGACTTATGCCGCTTAGAGCGAGGAGTCGGCTCTGTCCGGCCAAGGCGTGGATAGCGCCCCGAACTCGGTCTTCCGAATACCAGGGGCTCCGCCGAAATTTAAAATTATAGAATTCTATGGATAAGTGAGAGTGTTCACGTATTATAGTCCGATTGCCTTGTTTTACACACCCTTTTGGAGAAACATAATGCACTTATGATCTTTAGATCATGTTGCTTTTAATGAAAACCTTAGAAAAAATGTTCCTACCGATGTTCTAGTTGATAGGATTTCTGAACTTAACGATAATTTTGCTATCCAGAACAATGGGTTAGGTTTTTCCCTTGAACAAAAGCTCATGATTTTTTGCCAAAAGAATGCTTATAATGATGAATTGGTTGTGCAATATGAGGAGCCAAAGGAGGAACCAATACCTCCCAAGCTTGATCTTGGGGACTTTTGTCCCATTAAATTTAGCCCTTTTAATTACTTTTGCTTGCCACAAAGAAAACTTGCTGCTAAATGTAGGGAATATGAGATGAGTTTTTGCGATTTACCTTATCACTATCATGGTCATACCTAGATCTATCCTTTTTTTATGCCTAGCTAGGGGCATTAAACGATAGCGCATATTGGGAGGCAACCCAATTTTATTTTTGTTCCTGTTTAGTAATAAATAAATCATCTATCCTTTGTTCTGATTGTGTTTTTTTGTTTTAATTAGTGTTTGTGCCAAGTAAAGCCTTTAGGATCTTCTTGGGTGATTGCTATTTGATCTTGCTGAAAAAACAGAAACTATGCGCTCACAAGAATAATTTTTCATGTTTTACCAGAGAGCGAAAAAATACTGATTCCAACTGAAGTAGATCAATATAAAAATTATTTAGGATGTCCTAATTTCTCAAGATTTTGGAGTTACAGAAGTATTCGAAACCTACAGATTGCTACAGACTGTTCTGTTTTTGACAGATTCTGTTTTTCGTGTGTTGTTTGCTTATTTTGATGAATCTATGGCTAGTATCGTGGGGTATGAACCATAGAGAAGTTGGAATACAGTAGATTTAACACCAATATAAATAAAGAATGATTAAATTACAGTACCTTAAAGTGGTGGTTTGTTTTCTTATACTAACGGAGATTTTTCGTTGAGTTCTGTGTTGTGAAGTGTTCAAGTTTTTGGGTAAAGATTTGATGGATTTTGGAATAAGGAGTGGCAAGAGCCTAATCTTGGGGATTCCCAAGGCACCCCAAGGTAAAATTCAAGGACAACCAAAAGCCTAAGCTTGGGGATTCCCCGGAAGGCATCCCCTCTTTCGTCTTCGTCTATCGATAACTTTACTTGAGGCTATATTTTTATTCACCACATAATATGTGTTTTGCTTTGAGCGTCTTGTATGATTTGAGTCTTTTCTTTATATTTTACCACAATCATCCTTGTTTTACACACCCTTTTGGAGAGACACACATGAATCGGAATTTATTAGAATACTCTATTTGCTTCACTTATATATTTTGAGCTAGGTAATTTTGCTCTAGTGCTTCACTTATATCTTTTTAGAGCACGGTGATGGTTTTATTTTATAGAAATTATTGATCTCTCATACTTCACTTATATTATTTTGAGATCCCTTTAGAACAGCATGGTAATTTGCTTTGATTATGAAATTAGTCCTAATATGATAGGCATCCAAGATGGGTATAATAAAAACTTTCATATAAAGTGCATTGAATACTATGAAAAGTTTGATACTTGATGATTGTTCTGAGATATGAATATGGTAATATTAGAGTCATGCTAGTTGAGTAGTTGTGAATTTGAGAGATACTTGTGTTAAAGTTTCTGATTCACGTAGCATACACGTATGGTGAACCGTTATGTGATGAAGTCGGAGCATGATTTATTTATTGATTCTCTTCCTTATGAGTGGCGGTCGGGGATGAGCGATGGTCTTTTCCTACCAATCTACCACCCTAGGATCATGCGCATAGTACTTTGTTTCGATAACTAATAGATTTTTGCAATAAGTATGTGAGTTCTTTATGACTAATGTTGAGTCCATGGATTATGCGCACTCTCACCCTTCCACCATTGCTAGCCTCTCTAGTACCGCGTAACTTTCGCCGGTACCATAAACCCACCATATACCTTCCTCAAAACAGCCACCATACCTACCTATTATGGCATTTCCATAGCCATTCCGAGATATATTGCCATGCAACTTTCAACTGTTCTGTTATTTATGACACGCTTCATCATTGTCATATTGCTTTGCATGATCATGTAGTTGACATCGTATTTGTAGCAAAACCACCGTTCATAACTCTTTCATACATGTCACTCTTGATTCATTGCACATCCCGGTACACCGCCGAAGACATTCACATAGAGTCATATTTTGTTCTAAGTATCGAGTTGTAATTCTTGAGTTGTAAGTAAATAAAAGTGTGATGATCATCATTATTAGAGCATTGTCCCATGTGAGGAAAGGATGATGAAAACTATGATTCCCCCACAAGTCGGGATGAGATTCCGGACAAAAAAAGGCCATCAAAAAAAGAGAAAAAAGGCCCAAATAAAAAAATGAGAGGAAAAAAGAGAAGGGGCAACGCTACTATCCTTTTTCCACACTTGTGCTACAAAATAGCATCATGATTTTCATGATATAGAGTCTCCTATTTTGTCACTTTCATATACTAGTGGGAATTTTTCATTATAGAACTTGGCTTTTTATATTCCAATGATTGGCTTACTCAAAATGCCCTAAGTCTTCGTGAGCAAGCGAGTTGGATGCACACCACTTAGTTTCTTTTGTTGAGCTTTCATACACTTATAGCTCTAGTGCATCCGTCGCATGGACATCCCTACTCACTCACATTAATATCTATTGATGGGCATCTCCATAGCCCGTTGATACGCCTAGTTGATGTGAGACTATCTTCTCCTTTTTGTCTTCTCCACAACCACCGTTCTATTCCACCTATAGTGCTATGTCCATGCCTCACGCTCACGTATTGCGTAAAGATTGACAAAGTTTGAGAACATCAAAAGTATGAAACATTTGCTTGGCTTGTCATCGGGGTTGTGCATGATTTAAATATTTTGTGTGATAAAGATAGAGCACAGCTAGACTATATGATTTTGTAGGGATAACTTTCTTTGGCCATGTTATTTTAAGAAGACACGATTGCTTTGTTAGTACGCTTGAAATATTATTATTTTTATGACAATATTAAACTTTAGTCTAGAACCTTTCGGATCTGAATATTCATGCCACAATAAAGAAAATTACATTGAAAATTATGCTAGGTAGCATTCCACATCAAAAATTCTATTTTGATCATTTACCTACTCAAGGACGAGCAGGAATTAAGCTTGGGGATGCTGATACGTCTCCAACGTATCTATAATTTTTGATTGCTCCATGCTATTATATTATCTGTTTTGGATGTTTCATGGGCTCTAATATGCACATTTATATTGTTTTGGGGACTAACCTATTAACCGGAGGCCCAGTGCCAGTTGCTGTTTTTTTGCCTATTTCAGTGTTTCGTAGAAAAGGAATATCAAACGGAACCCAAACGGAATAAAACCTTCGCGAGGATCTTTTTTGGAACAAACGTAATCCAGCAGACTTGGAGTCGAGGTCAAGGAAGCAACGAGGCGGCCATGAGGTAGGGCGGCGCACCTAGGGGGCAGGCACGCCCCCCACCCTCGTGGGCCCCTCGTAGCTCCAGTGACCTACTTCGGCCTATATATACTCTTACACCCTGAAAACATCTGGGGGAGCCATGAAACCACTTTCCCACCGAACCTTCTGTACCCGTGAGATCCCATCTGGGGACCTTTTCCGGCGATCTGCCGGAGAGGGATTCGATCACGGAGGGCTTCTACATCAACACCATAGCCTCTCCGATGATGTGTGAGTAGTTTACCACAGACCTTCAGGTCCATAGTTATTAGCTAGATGGCTTCTTCTCTCTCTTTGGTTCTCAATACAAAGCTCTCCTCGATGTTCTTGGAGATCTATTTGATGTAATTCTTTTTGTGGTGTGTTTGCCGAGATCCGATGTATTGTGGTTTTATGATTAAGATTATCTATGAACAATATTTGATTCTTCTCTGAATTCTTATATGCATGATTTGATATCTTTGCAAGTCTCTTCGAATTATTAGTTTAGTTTGGCCTACTAGATTGATCTTTCTGAAGGAAATATGCCCTAGAGGCAATAATAAAGTTATTATTTATTTCCTTATATCATGATAAATGTTTATTATTCATGCTAGAATTGTATTAACCGGAAACATGATACATGTGTGAATACATAGACAAACAGATTGTCACTAGTATGCCTCTACTTGACTAGCTCGTTGATCAAAGATGGTTATGTTTCCTAACCATGGACATGAGTTGTCTTTGATAAACGGGATCACATCATTAGGAGAATGATGTGATTGACTTGACCCATTTCGTCAGCTTAGCACTTGGTCGTTTTAGTTTACTGCTATTGCTTTCTTCATGACTTATACATGTTCCTATGACTATGAGATTATGTAACTCCCGATTACCGGAGGAACACTTTGTGTGCTACCAAACGTCACAACATAACTGAGTGATTATAAAGGTTCTCTACAGGTGTCTCCGATGGTACTTGTTGAGTTGACATAGATCAAGATTAGGATTTGTCACTCCGATTGTTGGAGAGGTATCTCTGGGCCCACTCGGTAATACACATCACTATAAGCCTTGCAAGCATTGTAACTAATGAGTTAGTTGCGGGATGATGCATTACAAAACGAGTAAAGAGACTTGCCGGTAACAAGATTGAATTAGGTATTGAGATACCGACGATCGAATCTTGGACAAGTAACATACCGATGACAAAGGGAACAACGTATGCTGTTATGCGGTTTGACCGATAAAGATCTTCGTAGAATATGTGGGAGCCAATATGAACATCCAGGTTCCGCTATTGGTTGTTGACCGGAGACGTGCCCCGGTCATGTCTACATAGTTCTCGAACCCGTAGGGTCCGCACGCTTAAAATTCGGTGATGATCGGTATTATGAGTTTTTGTGTTTTGATGTACCGAAGGTATTTCGGAGTCCCGGATATGATCACGGACATGACGAGGAGTCTCGGAATGGTCGAGATGTAAAGATCGATATATTGGACGACTATATTCGGACACTGGAAGTGTTCCGGGTGATTTCAGAGAAAACCGGAGTGCCGGAGGGTTACCGCCCCCCCAGGAGAAATAATGGGCCTTATGGGCCTTAGTGGAGAGAGAGAGGGCTGGCCTAGGGCAGGCCATGCGCCCCTCCCCCTCTGGTCCGAATTGGACTAGGAGAGGGGGCGGCGCCCCCCTTTCCTTCTCCCTCTCCCCCTTCCTTTCCCATCCTAGTAGGAGTAGGAAAGAAGGGAGTCCTACTCCTACTAGGAGGAGGACTCCTCCTCCTGGCGCGCCATAGAGGACCGGCCGGCCTCCCCCTTACTCCTTTATATACGGGGGCAGGGGGGCAACATCATCACCGTCAACACGCCGTCGTGCTGACGGAACTCTCCCATGAAGCTCTGCTAGATCGGAGTTCGTGGGACGTCATCGAGCTGAATGTGTGCCGAACTCAGAGGTGGCGTGCGTTCGGTACTTGGATCGGTCGGATCGTGAAGACATTCGACTACATCAATCGCGTTCTCATAATGCTTCCGCTGACGGTCTATGAGGGTACGTGGATGATACTCTTCCCTCTTGTTGCTATGCATCACCATGATCTTGCGTGTGCATAGGATTTTTTTTTTGAAATTACTACGTTCCCCAACAGTGGCATCCGAGCCTGGTTTATGCGTAGATGTTATATGCACGAGTAGAACACAAGTGAGTTGTGGACGATACAAGTCATACTACTTACCAGCATGTCACACTTTGGTTCGGTGGTATTGTTGGATGAAGCGGCTCGGACCGACATTACGCGTACGCTTATGCGAGACTGGTTCTACCGACGTGCTTTGCACACAGGTGGCTGGCGGGTGTCAGTTTCTCCAACTTTAGTTGAATCGAGTGTGGCTATGCGCAGTCCTTCAGAAGGTTACAACAACACTAACTTGACAAACTATCGTTGTGGTTTTGATGCGTAGGTAAGAACGGTTCTTGCTCAGCCCGTAGCAGCCACGTAAAACTTGCAACAACAAAGTAGAGGACGTCTAACTTGTTTTTGCATGGCATGTTGTGATGTGATATGGTCAAGACATGATGCTATATTTTTTTGTATGACATGATCATGTTTTGTAACCGAGTTATCGGCAACTGGCAGGAGCCATATGGTTGTCGCTTTATTGTATGCAATGCAATCGCCCTGTAATTGCTTTACTTTATCACTAAGCGGTAGCGATAGTCGTAGAAGTGATAGTTGGCGAGACGAAAACGATGCTACGATGGAGATCAAGGTGTCGCGCCGGTGACAATAGTGATCATGACGGTGCTTCGGAGATAGAGATCACAAGCACAAGATGATGATGGCCATATCATATCACTTATATTGATTGCATGTGATGTTTATCTTTTATGCATCTTATTTTTCTTAGATCGACAGTAGCATTATAAGATGATCTCTCACTAAATTTCAAGGTACAAGTGTTCTTCCTAAGTATGCACAGCTGCGAAAGTTCGTCATGCCGAGACACCACGTGATGATCGGGTGTGATAAGCTCTACATTCACATACAACGGGTGCAAGCCAGTTTTGCACATGCAGAATACTCGGGTTAAACTTGACGAGCCTAGCATATGCAGATATGGCCTTGGAACACTAGAGACCGAAAGGTCGAGCGTGAATCATATAGAAGATATGATCAACATATTGATGTTCACCATTGAAAACTACTCCATTTCACGTGATGATCAGACATGGTTTAGTTGATATGGATCATGTGAACACTTAGATGATTAGAGGGATGTCTATCTAAGTGGGAGTTCTTTAATAATTTGATTAATTGTACCTTAATTTATCATGAACTTAGTACCTGATAGTATTTTGCATGTCTATGTTGTTGTAGATAGATGGCCCGTGCTGTTATTCCGTTGAATTTTAATGCGTTCCTTGAGAAAGCAAAGTTGAAAGATGATGGTAGCAATTACACAGACTAGGTCCATAACTTGAGGGTTATCCTCATTGCTGCACAGAAGAATTACGTCATGGAAGCACCGCTAAGTGCCAAACCTACTACAGGAGCAACGCCAGATGTTATGAATGTCTGGCAGAGCAAAGCTGATGACTACACGATAGTTCAGTGTGCCATGCTTTACGGCTTAGAACCGGGACTTCAACGACGTTTTGAACATCATGGAGCATATGAGATGTTCCAGGAGTTGAAGTTAATATTTCAAGCAAATGCCCGGATTGAGAGATATGAAGTCTCCAATAAGTTCTACAGCTGCAAGATGGAGGAGAATAGTTCTGTCTGTGAACATATACTCGGAATGTCTGGGTACCATAACCACTTGACTCAACTGGGAGTTAATCTTCCTGTTGATAGTATCATTAACAGAGTTCTTCAATCACTGCCACCAAGCTACAAGAGCTTCATGATGAACTATAACATGCAAGGGATGAATAAAACAATTCCCGAGATCTTCGCAATGCTAAAGGCTGCGGAGGTAGAAATCAAGAAGGAGCATCAAGTGTTGATGGTTAACAAGACCACCAGTTTCAAGAAAAAGGTAAAGGGAAGAAGAAAGGGAACTTCAATAAGAATGGAAAACAAGTTGCCGCTCAAGAGAAGAAACCCAAGTCTAGACCTAAGCCTGAGACTGAGTGCTTCTACTTCAAACAGACTGGTCACTGGAAGCAGAACTGCCCCAAGTATTTGGCAATAAGAAGGATGGCAAGGTGAACAAAGGTATATGTGATATACATGTTATTGATGTGTACCTTACTAATTCTTGTAGTAGTGCCTGGGTATTTGATACTGGTTCTGTTGCTAATATTTGCAACTCGAAACAGGGACTATGGATTAAGCGGAGATTGGCAAAGGATGAGGTGACAATGCGCGTGGGAAATGGTTCCAAAGTCGATGTCATCGCAGTCAGCATGCTACCTCTACATCTACCTTCGGGATTAGTATTATACCTGAATAATTGTTATTTGGTGCCAGCGTTAAGCATGAACATTATATCTGGATCTTGTTTGATGCGAGACGGTTATTCATTTAAATCAGAGAATAATGGTTCTTCTATTTATATGAGTAATATCTTTTATGGTCATGCACCCTTAAAGAGTGGTCTATTCTTTTTGAATCTCAATAGTGGAGATACACATATTCATAGTATTGAAGCTAAAAGATGCAGAGTTGATAATGATAGTGCAACTTATTTGTGGCGCTGCCGTTTAGGTCATATTGGTATAAAGCGCATGAAGAAACTCCATTCTGATGGACTTTTGGAATCACTTGATTTATAATCACTTGGTACTTGTGAACCATGCCTCATGGGCAAGATGACTAAAACGCCGTTCTCCGGAACTATGGAGCGAGCAACAAATTTGTTGGAAATCATACTAATGTATGTGGTCCGATGAATATTGAGGCTCGCGGCGGGTATCATTATTTTCTCACCTTCACAGATGATTTGAGCATATATGGATATATCTACGTAATGAAACATAAGTCTGAAACATTTGAAAAGTTCAAAGAATTTCAGAGTGAAGTGGAAAATCATCGTAACAAGAAAATAAAGTTTCTACGATCTGATCGTGGAGGAGAATATTTGAGTTACGAGTTTGGTCTTCATTTGAAACAATGCGGAATAGTTTCGCAACTCACGCCACCCAGAACACCACAGCATAATGGTGTGTCCGAACGTCGTAATCGTACTTTACTAGATATGGTGCAATCTATGATGTCTCTTACTGATTTACCGCTATCATTTTGGGGTTATGCTTTAGAGACGGTTGCATTCACGTTAAATAGGGCACCATCTAAATCCGTTGAGACGACTCTTTATGAACTGTGGTTTGGCAAGAAACCAAAGTTGTCATTTCTTAAAGTTTGGGGATGTGATGCTTATGTGAAAAAGCTTCAACCTGATAAGCTCGAACCCAAATCGAAGAAATGTGTCTTCATAGGGTACCCAAAAGAGACAGTTGGGTACACCTTCTATCACGGATCCGAAGGTAAACTTTTGTTGCTAAGAATGGATCCTTTCTCGAGAATGAGTTTCTCTCGAAAGAAGTGAGTGGGAGGAAAGTAGAACTTGATGAGGTAACTATACCTGCTCCCTTATTGGAAAGTAGTTCATCACAGAAACCGGTTTCTGTGACACCTACACCAATTAGTGAGGAAGCTAATGATGATGATCATGAAACTTCAGATCAAGTTACTACCGAACCTCATAGGTCAACCAGAGTAAGATTCGCACGAGAGTGGTACGGTAATCCTGTTCTGGAAGTCATGTTACTAGACCATGACGAACCTACGAACTATGAGGAAGCGATGATGAGCCCAGATTCCGCAAAATGGCTTGAGGCCATGAAATCTGAGATGGGATCCATGTATGATCGGCAAGCCATCAAGAATAAATGGATTTTCAAGAAGAAGACATACACTGATGGTAATGTTACTATCTACAAAGCTCTACTTGTTGTGAAAGGTTTTTGACAAGTTCAGGGAGTTGGCTATGATGAGACCTTCTCACCCGTAGCGATGCTTAAGTCCGTCCGAATCATGTTAGCTATTGCCGCATTTTATGATTATGAAATTTGGCAAATGGATGTAAAGACTGCATTCCTGAATGGATTTCTAGAAGAAGAGTTGTATATGATGCAACCTGAAGGTTTTATCGATCCAAAGGGTGCTAACAAAGTGTGCAAGCTCCAGCGATCCATTTATGGACTGGTGCAAGCCTCTCGGAGTTGGAATAGACGTTTTGATAGTGTGATCAAAGCATGTGGTTTTATACAGACTTTTGGAGAAGCCTGTATTTACAAGAAAGTGAGTGGGAGCTCTATAGCATTTCTAATATTATATGTGGATGACATATTGTTAATTGGAAATGATATAGAATTTTTGGATAGCATAAAAGGATACTTGAATAAGAGTTTTTCAATGAAATACCTCGGTGAAGTTGCTTACATATTGGGCATCAAGATCTATAGAGATAGATCAAGATGCTTAATTGGACTTTCACAAAGCACATACCTTGACAAAGTTTTGAAGAAGTTCAGAATGGATCAAGCAAAGAAAGGATTCTTGCCTGTGTTACAAGGTGTGAAGTTGAGTAAGACTCAATGCCCGACCACTGCAGAAGATAGAGAGAAAATGAAAGATGTTCCCTATGCTTCAGCCGTAGGCTCTATCATGTATGCAATGCTGTGTACCAGACCTGATGTGTGCCTTGCTATTAGTTTAGCAGGGAGGTACCAAAGTAATCCAGGAGTGGATCATTGGACAACGGTCAAGAACATCCTAAAATACCCGAAAAGGACTAAGGATATGTTTCTCGTTTATGGAGGTGACAAAGAGCTCATCATAAATGGTTACGTTGATGCAAGCTTTGACACTGATCCGGATGATTCTAAATCGCAAACCGGATACGTGTTTATATTGAACGGTGGAGCTGTCAGTTGGAGCAGTTCTAAACAAAGCGTCGTGGCAGGATCTACGTGTGAAGCGGAGTACATTGCTGATTCGGAAGCAGCAAATGAAGGAGTCTAGATGAAGGAGTTCATATCCGATCTAGGTGTCATTCCTAGTGCATCGGGTCCAATGAAAATCTTTTGTGACAATACTGGTGCAATTGCCTTGGTAGAGGAATCCAGATTTCACAAGAGAACCAAGCACATCAAGAGACGCTTAAATTCCATCCGTGATCAAGTCCAGGTGGGAGACATAGAGATTTGCAAGATACATACGGATCTGAATGTTGCAGACCCGTTGACTAAGCCTCTCTCACGAGCAAAACATGATCAACACCAAGACTCCATGGGTGTTAGAATCATTACTATGTAATCTAGATTATTGACTCTAGTGCAAGTGGGAGACTGAAGGAAATATGCCCTAGAGGCAATAATAAAGTTATTATTTATTTCCTTATATCATGATAAATGTTTATTATTCATGCTAGAATTGTATTAACCGAAAACATGATACATGTGTGAATACATAGACAAACAGATTGTCACTAGTATGCCTCTGCTTGACTAGCTCGTTGATCAAAGATGGTTATGTTTCCAAACCATAGACATGCATTGTCATTTGATAAACGAGATCACATCATTAGGAGAATGATGTGATTGACTTGACCCATTTCGTCAGCTTAGCACTTGATCGTTTTGGTTTACTGCTATTGCTTTCTTCATGACTTATACATGTTCCTATGACTATGAGATTATGTAACTCCCAATTACCGGAGGAACACTTTGTGTGCTACCAAACATCACAACATAACTGGGTGATTATAAAGGTGCTCTACAGGTGTCTCCGATGGTACTTTTTGAGTTGACATAGATCAAGATTAGGATTTGTCACTCCAATTATCGGAGAGGAATCTCTAGGCCCACTCGGTAATACACATCACTATAAGCCTTGCAAGCATTGTAACTAATGAATTAGTTGCGGGATGATGCATTACAGAATGAGTAAAGAGACTTGCCGGTAACGAGATTGAACTAGGTATTGAGATACCGACGATCGAATCTTGTACAAGTAACATACCGATGACAAAGGGAACAACGTATGCTGTTATGCGGTTTGACCGATAAAGATCTTCGTAGAATATGTGGGAGCCAATATGAACATCCAGGTTCCACTATTGGTTGTTGACCGGAGACATGCCTCGGTCATGTCTACATAGTTCTCGAACCCGTAGGGTCCGCACGCTTAAAGTTCGGTGCTGATCGGTATTATGAGTTTTTGTGTTTTTATGTACCAAAGGTATTTCGGAGTCCCGGATATGATCACGGACATGACGAGGAGTCTCGAAATGGTCGAGATGTAAAGATCGATATATTGGACGACTATATTCGGACACTGGAAGTGTTCCGGGTGATTTCGGAGAAAACCGGAGTGCCGGAGGGTTACCGGACCCCCCCGGGAGAAATAATGGGCCTTATGGGCCTTAGTGGATAGAGAGATAGGGGGCTGGCCTAGGGCAGGCCATGCGCCCCTCCCCCTCTAGTCAGAATTGGACTAGGAGAGGGGGGCAGCGCCCCCCTTTCCTTCTCCCTCTCCCCTTCCTTTCCCCTCCTAGTAGGAGTAGGAAAGAGGGGAGTCCTACTCCTACAAGGAGGAGGACTCCTCCTCCTGGCGCGCCATAGAGGGCCGGCCAGCCTCCCCCCTTGCTCCTTTATATATGGGGATAGGTGGCTCCTCTAGACACACAAGTTGATCATTGATCCCTTAGCCGTGTGTGGTGCCCCCCTCCACCATAATCCACCTCGATCATATCGTAGCAGTGCTTAGGCGAAGCCCTGCGTAAGTAGCAACATCATCACCGTCAACATGTCGTCGTGCTGACGGAACTCTCTCGTGAAGCTCTGCTGGATCGGAGTTCGTGGGACGTCATCGAGCTGAACGTGTGCTGAACAAGGAGGTGCCGTGCGTTCGGTACTTTGATCGGTCGGATCGTGAAGACGTTCGACTACATCAACCGCATTCTCATAACGCTTCCGCTTACGGTCTACGAGGGTACGTGGACGATACTCTTCCCTCTCGTTGCTATGCATCACCATGTCTTGCATGTGTGTAGGATTTTTTTTGAAATTACTATGTTCCCCAACAATTTCTTGCAATGGGAGAAGTGCTTAGTTTTGGGTTCAATCATGCGGTGTCCTTTCCCAGGGACAACAGGGGCAGCAAGGCACGTATTGTATTGTTGCCATCAAGGATAAAAAGACGGGGTTTATATCATATTGCTTGAGTTTATCCCTCTACATCATGTCATCTTGCCTAATGCGTTACTCTGTTCTTATGAACTTAATACTCTAGATGCATGCTGGATAGCAGTCGATGTGTGGAGTAATAGTAGTAGATGCAGAATCGTTTTGGTCTACTTGACACGGACGTGATGCCTATGTTCATGATCATGCCTAGATATCATCATAACTATGCGCTTTTCTATCAATTGCTCGGTAGTAATTTGTTCACCCACCATAATATATGCTATCTTGAGAGAAGCCACTAGTGAAACCTATGGCCCCCGGGTCTACTTTACATCATATAAGTTTCCGATCTACAATTCTAGTTTACTATTTATTTTGCAATCTTTATTTTCCATTCTATACAACAAAAATACTAAAAATATTTATCTTATTATCTCTATCAGATCTCACTTTTGCAAGTGGCCGTGAAGGTATTGACAACACCTTTATCGCGTTGGTTGCAAGGTTTTTATTTGTTTGTGCAGGTACTAGGCGACTTGCGTGTAGTCTCCTACTGGATTGACACCTTAGTTCTCAAAAACTAAGGGAAATACTTACACTACTTTGCTACATCACCCTTTCCTCTTCAAGGGAAAACCAACGCATTCTCAAGAGGTAGCACCCGTACGTCCAATCTTAGGAGTTTGGCCATCATCTATTGGTGCCATACCGAAATCACTCATGATTGCAAGCAAATGATAGATCTAACAAGAAAACGGCAGACAAAAAAAGAGGGGCGAATAAAACGGCAATTTTTTGTGAAATGGGGGAGAGAAAAATGAGAGGCAAATGTCAAATAATGTAAATTGCGAGGAGATGCGATTTTTGATTAGGAACCTAGTATATGTTGAAGATCCTCCCCGGCAACGGCGCCAGAAATTCCTTTTGATGTCGCTTGAAGCTACATCGGTATTTCCCCAAAGAGGAAGGGATGATGCAGCACAACGACGATAGGTATTTCCCTCATATGTGAAACCTAGTTTATCAAACCAGTAGGAGAACCAAGAACACAACATACATCAATTACACACAAATAACAACTTCTCGCAACCCGACGTGTTAAAGGGGTTGTCAATCCCTTCCGAGGTACGGCGCCTCAAGATAGGCAAACAAACGTGAGATAAATTTGTAGTAGATTGATAAATCGAACGCCAAATAAAATAAATAAGGATAAATTTCAGAAAGGTATTTTTGTATTTTTCGTTTAGTAGATCTGAAAATAAATGCAAGGGAAATTTAGATCGCAAAGGAAAATATATGAGAACGATACCTGGGGGCCGTAGGTTTCACTAGTGGCTTCTCTCGAGAAAAATAGCAAACGGTGGGTGAACAAAGTACTATTGGGAAATTGATAGAACTTCAAATACTCATGACGATATCCATGCAATGATCATTACATAGGCATCACGTCCAAGATTAGTAGACTGACTCCTGCCTGCATCTACTACTATTACTCCACACATCAACCGCTATCCAGCATGCATCTAGTGTATTAAGTTCATGGAGAAATGGAGTAATGTAATAAGAACGATTACATGATGTAGACAAGATCTATCTACGTAGAGATAGACCCCATCGTTTTATCCTTAGTAGCAACGATACATACGTGTCCGTTCCCCTTTTTCACTGGGATCAAGCACCGTAAGATCGAACCCACTACAAAGCACCTCTTCCCATTGCAAGATAAATAGATCAAGTTGGTCAAACAAAACCCAAATATCGAAGAATGAATACGAGGCTATAAGCAATCATGCATAAAAGAGATCAAATAAACTCAAATACTCTCATGGATATAAAAAGATAGATCTGGTCATAAACTCAAAGTTCATCGATCCCAACAAACACATCGCAAAAAGAGTTACATCACATGGATCTCCAAAAGACCATTGTATTGAGAATCAAGAGAGAGGGGAAGCCATCTAGCTACTAACTACGGATCCGGAGGTCTACAAAGAACTACTCATGCATCATCGGAGAGGCACCAATGGAGGTGGTGAACCCCATCTGAGATGGTGTCTAGATTGGATCTAGTGGCTCTGGACTCTGCGGCGGCTGGATGAATATTTCGTTGACTCCCCTAGTGTTTTGGGAATATTGCGGTATTTATAGAGCAAAGAGGCGGTCCAGGGGCACCCGACGTGGGCACAACCCACCAGGGCGCGCCTAGGCCTCCTGGCGCGCCCTAGTGGGTTGTGCTCTCCTCGGAGCACCCCCAGGCGCAGCGAGGGCCCATTACGTTCCTTCTAGTCCAAAAAATCTCCATAAAGTTTTGTTGCGTTTGGACTCCATTTGGTATTGATTTTCTGTGATGTAAAAAATATGAAAAAAAACAGCAACTAGCACTTGGCACTGTGTCAATAGGTTAGTACCAAAACATGATATAAAATTACTATAATATGATTATAAAACATCCAAGATTGATAATATAACAGTATGGAACAATCAAAAATTATAGATACGTTGGAGACGTATCAGGGAGAGTGCGTTGAAGAGGAAATGTGAGGAGGCACAGAAGAAGAGTCTCGAGGATTTTGAAGAAAGAACCTTGAAACTTTGAGCATTTGAAGCAAAAAAGAAAGAATGGGAGAACAAGATATTCCTGGAGTGGGTGGTTAAGGAGGCTCATCGCATAAGGAAAAGGGAGGAGGAAGAGGAAGAAGAGAGGAATAAGAAGAAGGGAAAGGGGCCTTGCTCTACGCAATAGAGCTATGTCATCTTCAATTGGCTTGTGGACTATGACCGTGTTCTCCTCTAAAGTATGCTCTTCGATTTGGTTGTGAACTACTATGTATTTTGGAATCCTCCTTGATTTGGTTGTGAACTACTATGTGTCGTGAAGTATTATGTATTTCCTCCTCGATTTGGTGGTATGAACTACTCTTCTATTTGAAGTAATATGTGTCATGAACTATGTATTTTGGAATCCTCCTTGATTTGGTTGTATGAACTACTCCTCTATTTGAAGTAATATGTGTTATGAACTACTCTGTTTTGGTCTAGACACTTGTCCACATGTGCAACGCTTAAGTGCCAAACACTTCTGACTTCTCTGCCAATTTTTTTGCTAAAGTCCAAGTGTGGCGCCTAGCACGGAGCTGCCACGCTGGACAGAAGTGCAACACCTTTGTGCTAAACGCTGCACAGTAGGATGTGGCGCCTCCGTGTCAGGTGCCACTCAGAAAGGTCAGCTGGGTGAATTTTTTTTAGAGATAATTAATTTTGTGAATTGATTTCTTCCACATGTCAAAATTGTCAAAAATTCCTTCAAAGTTCTATTTTTGGCTACTATCAGCAGAGCACCATGCATGAGCTTTTTGGACTAGCAAGTACACTAGACGGTACGAGGTTGTTGTAGCGTGTCACTATTGATTCAAAAGGCACCGACCAAATCACAACTTTTCGTTTGTGGATGACAGTTCCAAGCGATACGTAAGGCTTGGAATAGCTTGATCCCAAACTGCCAATTTTGTACAGACTCCGCAATTGCCCGTGCGTTGCAATGGAAGGAAAAAACCACACACCCATGCTCCGTGCTTCGCTATTAACTAAACAACAATTGCGATAAACCAAGTGGCTAAATACTATTGCCCTGGCATGTAAATATCTTGTGTTTTGGCACCAATGGTTGACTATGCACTGTATGAACCGGGATCACTTGGAGACAAATTATTATACATATACTTCACTGGATTTTTAAGCATATATGTTTTCGCCATGTATGCCCTAACATGTGTATATATGTTAGTCTAACATTGTTTATTCCTGATCCATGTATGTATGGTGTTTGTTCTTTTTCAGTTTTCTCGTTCTAGTAGCCAATCAAATTCAACTTTTTTCCGAGACAATTCAAATTCAACCTTAAAACGAAAGTGTGTGCATAGTTCGCAGAACAAACACATGTGTGCACACTAATACGTCAGTGTGATGGTAATGTCAAGAAAAGAACACGTCAGCGTGATTGACCGAAGATTTTTTTGGGTGCCTAGAGGATCCAAAGTATCTCGCAAAAAAATCCAAACTACTAAAAATAGGAAAATATGCATGCTCTAAAAAAGCTAGCTTAACACCTCGGCTGGTCTGGAAGAAACCATCAACCACGTTGCTAGTGCTCCTCCAGCCTGTATGGAACTCATCGCTCGGGCCTTCTCGCACAGCCTTATCTCAAGGCTCTCTCCGGCAGTTATCCACATCCCGACTCTGGGACACGCCGCCGCTGTCGCCTGAAATCCGCCAGGATCCCGATTCATGGCACTGGCTACAACACACTTGCTCAACCACCGGGAATCCCAACACCGGCCTTGATGGGCTCCTATGCAGAGGAGCTAGCTCCGACCGTGCGCTTCAAGCACGGACGACCGTGCAGTTCCAACCGACCACACCATCATTTGGGCGGCCATGCTCATTCCTTTTTTCTGTATGTTGCCCTTGGACCTTTTTTCTGTATTCTTCGGATTGGCCCTCTTCCCTTCCTTTTTTGGATTTCATTCGCCTGTCTCCTCTTTGATTGTTTTGACCATCCTCACGGGGCTAGGGTCTGCTTTAGCATTTTTCAATTGGTGTTGCATGGCATCTTTCTTCATTTCTTTAGGATAAAGATGGCCCATATCTCACCCTCTTTTGCTGGCTTGTTGATTCTCGCAACTCTGAAGTATATAAGTTGCTAGGGTTGGATGTAAAAGGGAAAGGTGGGACTATTAATTGTAATATGAAATTTGAGCGTAGACATAAGTAAAATATGTTTGCTACAGTCGTAAGGGAGGGGACGGCCCATAACAAAAACTATGGCCAATTATTAATTGCAAAGCTGCAAACAATATACGGGACCGGACGGGCGAGGACGAAAATTATGGCAGCGAGGACGAAGAACGAAACTAACGGATGGATATTAGGGGGGAAGAAGTGGTAATCCCATTATTAGTAGGTATAGAGCCAGTCAAATTCAACTTTTTTTTCTGAGACGATTCAAATGCAACCTTAAAATGAAAGTGTGTGCATAGTTCGCAGAACAAACACATGTGTGCACACTAATACATCAGTATGATGGTGCTGTCAAGAAAAGAACACGTCCGCGTGATTGACCGGAGATTTTTATGGGTGCCTAGAGCATCCAAAGTATCTCACAAAAAATACAAACTACTAAAAATAGGAAAATATGCTTACCCTAAAAATAGCTAGCTTAACACGTCGGCTGGTCTGGAAGAACCAGCAGCCACGTTGCTAGCGCTCCTCCAGCCTGTATGGACCTCCACCCGCTCAACCACCGGGAATCCCAACCCCAGCCTTGATGGGCTCCTTTTTTGGATTTCATTCGCCTCTCTCCTGTTTGATTGTTCTGACCATCCTCACGGGGCTAGGGTCTGCTTTAGCATTTTTCAATTGATGATGCATGGCATCTTTCTTCATTTCTTTAGGATAAAGATGACCCATATCTCATCCTCTTTTGCTGGCTTGTTGATTCTCGCAACTCTAAAGTATATAAGTTGCTAGGGTTGGATGTAAAAGGGCAAGGTGGACAACGCAGGCATAAGAAAAATCTGTCTGCTACAATCGTAAGAGAGGGGACGGCCCATAACAAATTTTTTGGCCCATTATTAATTACAAAGCTGCAAACAACATACGGGACCGGACGGGCGAGGACGAAAATTATGGCAACGAGGAAGACGAATGAAACTAATGGACGGATATTAGGGGGGAAGAAGTTGTAATCCCATTATTAGTATATACTAGCATAAAGGCCCGTGCGTTGCAATGGGAGAAAAAAATTTCTCTCATATCTTTAGGTGGGTCAGTTGGACAAACTGTGTGTGGCCGATTGGCAGGCTATGAGATCGAACCATCCCATCAGCAATTTTATTTTTGCCAGCTCTCCGGAACTGCGTAACAGTGCGCTGCCGGATGGGCTTCCTCCGTTGGGCCAAAACGGGTGGCAAGTAACGAAACCAAATAGCGTATGTGAAATTAATTGAAACGGGACCAAACGAAGCGGGATGAAACCAAGAATGTCACCTCCCTTTAATAGTAGGTATAGATATAGATAATATAGATTATATATATATATATATTATAATATACTAGCAAAAAAACACGTGCGTTGCAACGGGAAAGAAAATAACACACGTTCTTAACCCAATAACCATGACTCAAGACCTTAATAGGCCCGCGTCTTTTAGTTTCACATGGCATCACATTTGTATTTCCTCTATACTCACACACTCGCTCAAAAAAAAGCCCATGCATTGCAACGGGAAAGAAAATAACACACACTCTTAACCCAATAACCATGACTCAAGACATTAATAGGCCCATATCTTTTAGTTTCACATGGCATCACATTTGTATTGCCGATAGTGACCTCTGTGCTCACACAATTAAAACACGTTTGAATGTGGTTAGTCTTAATGTCTCTCTTTTTTGCGCGCGCGCACGTGCGCACACTCGCTTGGAATAAGATAAAAATTATGTTGTTTTTTTCCCGCAAGGTTTTTCATAGTCGTGTATGCATGGTTCTCGATGTTTTTTTCTCTCACTCTGGTTTTAATAGATGTTTATTTGCAATTTGAATCACCGACGGTACAAAAAAAACAAACCATACACTATATATTAAGTTTACACTAAAAATTAGATTTTAGCAATATTTAGCAGCTAAAAATAACTTCATATTTAGATTCTACATATTTTTCTAATCAAGTTTCATATATAACATGTTAAAATTTAAGTTACGGTTTAAAAGATATGAATAATCTTATTTTACATAAACTGTAGATTGATTATGTCAAGGGGTTTTCTGTTAAAACTAAAAAAACGTTTCGGCTGACTTAAATATGGACGGCGGGTTGATTCTCTAAAACATCAGGGGGTTTTCTGAGAAAATGAGAAAAAACGGTTCGGTTATAACTTAAACGTGTACTGCGGGTTGATTTACAGAAAACTGAGGGGTTTATTTGTAAAATGGCGTGACGGACGACCAGAAACAATATGTGCTTTATTAGTAGGTAAGATAAGATAAGATATAATATAGTATAATCTTTACCTACTAATACTACTTACTAATAAAGCGGCTATCGTTTCTGGTCGTCCGTCATTAAAATTACCCTCTAAGTTGATTAAAATTACCCACCAATGCCACTCGTAAGTGGAAAAACGACTCGTTTTTTCGAACAAAAACGACACCCCTTTCGTTGTTTTATACGGGAGCGATGAGTAGAGGTCACAAAACGAGGAGCAACGGAGTGGTTGGCCGATTGCTCTTTTAGCGGCGATACCAGGATTTGATCCCCAACTTCCACAATTTTTATCTTTCTTTTCTCACACATGTCCTACGCGTTCATGGGCCGGCCCATGTGTGGGGCTTCACTCCCCTGAGTTTTTTCATTTTACTTTTTTGTCTTTTCTTTTCTTATTCTATTTTCTTTCTTCTTTCATCTTTAAATTAATTCTGGATTTTAATATTCTAAAAGTTGCGAGTTTTCAAAAAAAAAGAAATAAGTCTGATAAAAAACATAAAATATATGTGAATTCAAACATGTTTAGAAAATCATTAAAAGTTTGCATATTCAAAAAATGTTGGTGGTTTTGCAAAACTGTTTGCAAAATTATAAAAAAATCACAATTTTTAAAAAATGGTCGGGAAATAAAATCATGTTCATGATTTGAAAAAATGAATGTTTATTCAAAACATATTCGGGAATCTGAAAAAAAATGTCCATGAAATTTTAGAAAATGTTCACAACAATAATAATAAATAGTTGTTTTTTTAATTTTGTTCCCCAATTTAAAAGATGTTCATCGATTCAAAAAATGTTTGTGGAGTCAAAAAATGTTAATGAATACGAAACCGGTTCATACATTCAAAAAAATTGTAAACAAAACTAATGTTCATGATTTTTTTGAGAAAATAAAAAATAAAAAAATGGTTGTCATTTCAAAAAACTGTTCACTGATTCAAAAGTATTTTATGTCTATGATTTGGTTAATCTTTCGAAAGTATTTATATGTCTTGGCGTTGGGAGTAGCTCGTGGTCAATGAGATTTGTTTTTAAAGTTTTAAACGTTTCCTTGCGCAACATAGTGACAAATGTGGCATGCACTGGCAAACTCATAGCCTTGGGATTTACCACGTCGAGTGCATTGTGATCACGTGAACATCGCGACCATCATCGGCTAGGGTGAGAAAAAAATGGCAATATGATGAACCACTATGTGAAAATAGAGTACGCTTATATATCAGGATATTGCGTAATACTTATTTGGTTAGTCATAATTTTTTGTCTCCCATTGCAACGCATGAGCATAATTGCTAGTATAATATATATAGGTAAGGTAATAGATAATAAGTATAGTTACTAAGCTCCCAGGAAATCCTCGTCTCATGTTAATATTTCTGCAATTTCATTACATAGCAGTCCAGATCAGAATAAATAGAAGACATTATAGTTGTACTATTGCAGTCAGATTCATGGTCCTCTAAATGTTTTTTAATCATATACTCTAATAGAAGCGGTATTGTGGTGCATATAAACCACCGAAATATAATTCAAACAGATTTTATCTTGCTTCATGTTCAAAAAAAATTAGGGACTATGTCAATGTCAGATAATCTCTTTGAGGAATTTTTTTTGTTTCGAGAATCAACAGCCAACAAATCCAGGCCCCCGGCGAGCATTCCTTTTTTAATGTCTTCGGCCCTTTTTGTAGGTTTAATTTTTTGCGATGTTGAACATTATTTGGAACCCTTAGTGATTTCATGATGAAATGCAAAACTGCGTTGAATCCTTCAGTTTTAGGCTTTAATAATATTTAGGATCACACTTCATTTTAGGCTTTAATAAGATATAGGATCACACTGCGAAGAAAGTTCAATCATTGTCCTTTTATTTGTTTAGTACTTTGCATTGTATGTATGTATGGATCTGTGGGTGTGGGCTTAATCAATTCTCTTCCATGTTTTGTTTTGTCATCCTAAGATAGATTCGTGCTGACTGGAATTTGATAGATTTTTCCAATCATTTCTGGATCATCAAACTTGCACAAGCACAACATGGGATCCAAAGAAAGAATGATACATGGGCTAACTTATGTGAACCAGAGGATTGATTGATTTGGCCATCAGGGCTTGGATTTCTTCCTACAGGTTTTGTGAACTCCGTTGTGACTTGCAAGACACCACTCGCAAGCATATATTAGTTGTGACTTGGAAGCATGTATGTGAGGGTCTTCAATCTGGTTCAGTTTTTTTACTCGGTCTGTAAGGATTTCATTTGGTTCCTTAATCCCTTCATCTAGGTTTCGTGAACTCCGTCTGAAAAGGGAGTTCAAGTACAATTTCAATTCAGGCATAGCCGATACAAATTTCTTCTTTCTCTGGTACTTTATCACTGTTAGCCGAATTCAGAACCCCATAGTATGACAAATTACATGATATTTTTTGTAATATTTTCCCAATAGAACTATAGGAAAAAATACACCAAAATATGTCCAAGTAATCTTGTTTGACAATAGTAGAGTTGTGCAGATTTGTTGCGGTACGATACATATGATTTGAGTATAGATATGCTCATCAATATTTTGGACCAAGCATAGTTAGTGTATTTCGGTTCTGTTCTTTTATCCTTAACGCATGATAGATACTAAGTTTTGCATCACCTAAGTTTAGTACAGACTCAGGTTAAGGTTCTTCCCAAGTCAATAATTTGTTGATAGAAAGAACAGTAATGTGACGATCTAGGAAGTTTCTAGACATCTGTAGTTCTTTCTTTCTCAGGGGATCTCTCTCAAAGTTTTATTTCCACATTACATATGTAGTATTGAACATCATATAGGCAGTTTGATGGTGTGGTACTAAGTCTACGAACTCGGAGAGCTCAGATGTACATCACTCTGAGCTCACGAGAATGATGGATGATTACGATGATTTGATTCAGGCTCACTGTTAATTGTGGCGACTGGACTACAAAGTGCAAACACTTGGTAAAAAGGTTTACCTTGAAAATCCCTTACTTTAGTGGTAACTGTGCAGTGTAGTAGTGTCTCCATTGGATAATTACGTCATCATCCATCTGGTAAGGTAATTATCCATCGAGGCAGGGTGAGTCCATTGTATATGGTGTGCAATGTAGTAGTGTCTCCATTGGATAATTTTGTCATCATAACACTTATAACTACACCCTGTCTTAGCCTCATGATTTCAGAACAAGTTGTGGCTTTATGTAGCAGCCATCCATTACAAGTTTTAATGATAAGCTGTTTTCTCTGTACATATAGGTGAAATTGAGCACTTCTACATGGTTGTTGGTTTCCTTTTTTTCTACCACAACCAGCTGGCCAATCATCTTGTTTCTTCAGTGCCTCTTCGATAGTGCCCCTTCACCTTGGTCGTTCCTGCTTCTTTCTGGAACCTATGATGGAGGGGGGTCATGGTAAAAGTTCTACCACTCATATTTGTTCTACCTCAACCTGGTGTTGTTATTGTTGGTGGTAGCTCTTGATTTTACCAGCCTATGATAGGAAAATAAAATTGCTTCTGTTACATCCCCAGTTTATTTAGTGCCATCTTACATACCAGAATTAAATATTGAGGTTTCACATCATTAATGGATTAGCCTAATGATTTCAGAACTTGGAATCATTCGTACATTGAGGTTGCACATCCAAACCTGAAAGTATCACTAGAATGAATGAACTGCTAGCATCCAGTGCATGAGAATCTGAGATTTATTTTGTTGGCATGACGTTTTAGAGAGCAGTTGTCATTAACTTTGATTGTACACCTCTTCTGGTTTCCTCCTCTTGAATGCCCATTTGGGTTCTTATGATGAAAGAGGTTTTGTCTAGTACTAAAGATCTTAGTTTTGATTTGAGTGATTTCAACTTTCATTATAGACAGTGATGAGAATTGTCTTCAAGAAGGGTTTGATTGGATGATCTCAAGTCGCCTCTCTTATAAATGATTCGAATATGTCTCTGGTTAGGAACTAAGCAATGCATGGAAACTGAGTGGTTCATGGGAAACTACTTCAATAGGTATTAAACTCCATCACACATAAATGGAGAGAAGAAAGGTTTTATCAAGTTTTAGCATTCCCCTTACATTACTTTCTTAATAGGTAGCTCATAAATTGTAACACCCATGATGCGGCTATATCTTCCACGTGTCGAGGCACGATTTAGAGGCATAACCACGTGGTGGTTTAGTCGCAAGAGGGGTAATCTTCACACAATCCCATGTACTGAATAAGAAAGGGATAAAGAGTTGGTTTACAATTGCCACTTCACACAAATAACAAGTTAAACATACATCATCTAGAGTACAATCAAGGTCCGATTACGGAACCAAAATAAAAGAAGGCAACCCCAAATGCTAGATCATCGATGAGGGAGTCCTGGATTAGGGGGTGTCCGGATGGCCGGATTATACCTTCAGCCGGACTCCTGGACTATGAAGATACAAGATTGAAGACTTCGTCCCGTGTCTGGAAGGGACTTTCCTTGGCGCGGAAGGCAAGCTTGGCGATACGGATATGTAGATCTCCTACCATTGTAACCGACTTTGTGTAACCCTAACCCTCTCCGGTGTCTATATAAACCGGAGGGTTTTAGTCCGTAGGACAACATGCAGAACAACAATCATACCATAGGCTAGATTCTAGGGTTTAGCCTCTCCGATCTCGTGGTAGATCTACTCTTGTACTATCCATGTCATCAATAATAATCAAGCAGGACGTAGGGTTTTACCTTCATCAAGAGGGCCCAAATCTGGGTAAAACTTCGTGTCCCTTGCCTCCTGTTACCATCCGGCCTAAACGCACAGTTCGAGACCCCCTACCCGAGATCCGCCGGTTTTGACACCGACAATGATGCTTCCATTGAGAGTTCCTCTGTGTCGTCGCCGTTAGGCTTGATGGCTTCTACGATCATCAATAGCGATGCAGTCCAGGGTGAGACCTTCCTCCCCTGACGGATCTTCGTCTTCGGCGGCTTCGCACTGCGGGCCAATTCACTTGGCCATCTGGAGCAGATCGAAAGCTATGCCCCTGGCCGGTAGGTCAGATTTGGAAGTTTAAACTACACGGCTGACATCCGCGGGGATTTGATCTTCGACGGATTCGAGCCACTGCCGAGTGCGCTGCACTGTCACGACGAGCATGATCTAGCTCTGCCGCCGAACAGTGCCCTGGAGGCCGCACCCGCATCGGCTTCGACCCTTAATTTGGAGCCAACTGCGCCGATCGAGGATGGGTGGTTGGACGTCTCCTCGGGGGCTGCGATCCCAACGGCGATCGAGCCGAACACCAGCCCCGCACTCCGCGAGACTCGTGACTCCAAGGAGCCGGACTCCTCTTCGGACTCCGAACCCTCCGCGCCCCTGCCGATCGAATCCGATTGGGCGCCGATCATGGAGTTTACTGTCGCGGACATCTTTCAGCACTCGCCTTTCGACGATATTTTGAAGACACTAAAGTCTCTCTCTTTATCAGGAGAGCCTTGGCCGGACTACGGTCAGCAAGGTTGGGATACGGACGAAGAAGAAATTTAAAGCCCACCCACCATCCACTTTGTAGCCACTGTCGACGATTTAACCGACATGCTTGACTTCGACTCTGAAGACATCGATGGTATGTACGCCGATGTAGGAGACGATGAAGAACCAGCGCCTATTGGGCCCTGGAAAGTAACCTCGTCATATGACATATACATGGTGGACATCCCAAAAGAAGGAGATGGCAATGGAACAACGGAGCATGACCCCTCCAAGAAATAGCCTAAGCGCCGGCGTCAGCGGCGCCGCTCAAAATCCCGCCAAAGCAAATACGGTGATTTCAGCACGGGAGATAATAATACTCCGGAGAGTGCCGAAGAAAACCCCCTCCAGCAAGATTCAGCACAAGAGGATGGAGAAGCCAACCCTCATGAGAGAGCGGCAGACAGAGAGGTCAAGGACGATAATCATACGTCTCCCTCCGAAGACGAGGCAAGCCTCGACGACGATGAGTTCGTCGTGCCAGAGGATCCCGTCGAGTAAGAGCGTTTTCAACACAGGCTTATGGTCACGGCAAGAAGCCTCAAGAAAAAACAGTAACAACTTAGAGCTGATCAAGATTTGTTAGTCGACAGATGGACTAAAGTCCTTGCAGCCGAAGAGCATAAACTTGAACGCCCCTCCAAGAGCTACCCAAAGCACAGGTTGCTACCCCGATTAGAGGAGGAAGCACTTAAACCTACATCATTAGCACTTGATACGGCCGACCGGCCACCTCGTGGCCGCGACAGAGAGGCCTCTCGGCCCTCCACTCAAGCCGCACCCCGTACCAAGGCACGGGAAAATGCACCAGACCTGCGAGATATGTTGGAGGACAAGGCAAGGCAAACAAGATCGATCTACGGATCGCGTGGGCGCCCCACGACTCGAGACGATAACCGTCACGCCGGACACAAATCCGGTAGGGCTGAACATAGTAGACAAAGCTCATTGGAGCTACGTCGTGATATAGCCCAGTACAGAGTCGCCGCACACCCAGTATGCTTCACAGACGAAGTAATGGATCATCAAATCCCCGAGGGTTTCAAACCCGTAAACATCGAATCATGTGATGGCACAACAGATCTTGCGGTATGGATCGAGGATTATCTTCTTCATATCCACATGGCCCGCGGCGATGATCTCCACGCCATCAAATACCTCCCGCTCAAGCTTAAAGGACCAGCTCGACATTGGCTCAACAGCTTGCCAGCAGGATCAATCAGTTGTTGGGAGGACCTGGAAGCCGCATTCCTCGACAATTTCTAGGGCACTTATGTGCGACCGCCAGACGCCGATGACCTAAGCCACGTAATTCAGCAGGTAGAGGATTCGACCAGGCAATTCTGGACACGGTTCCTAACAAAGAAAAATCAAATAGTCGACTGTCCGGAAGCAGAGGCCCTAGCAGCCTTCAAGCACAATATCCGTGACGAGTGGCTTGCCCGGCACCTTGGACAGGAAAAGCCGAAATCTATGGCAGCACTCACGACACTCATGACCCGCTTTTGCGCGGGAGAAGACAGCTGGCTTGCTCGTAGCAACAATATGACCAAGAACCCTGGTAATTCGGATACCAGGGACAGTAGTGGCAGGTCGCGCCGCAACAAGCAGAAGCACCGCATTAACGACGACAATGCTGAGGATACGGCAGTTAATGCCGGATTCTGAGGTTATAAATCCGGTCAGCGAAAAAAACCATTCAAAAAAATCCTAGGGGCCCGTCCAGTTTGGACCGAATACTCGACCGCTTGTGCCAGATACATGGCACCCCCGAAAAGCGGGCCAATCACACCAACATGGATTGTTGGGTGTTCAAGTAGGCAGGTAAGTTAAATGCCGAAAATACCGACAAGGGGCTGCATAGCGATGACGACGAAGAGCCCCGGCCGCCGAACACCAGTGGACAAAAGGGTTTTCCCCCACAAGTGCGGACGATGAACATGATATACACAACCCACATCCCCAAGAGGGAGCGGAAGCGCGCGTTAAGGGACGTATACGCGGTAGAGCCAGTCGCCCCAAAGTTCAACCCATGGTCCTCCTGCCCGATCACCTTTGATCGAAGGGACCATCCCACTAGCACCCGTCATGGCGGGTTTGCCGCATTGGTTCTAGACACAATTATTGACGGATTTTATCTCACTAGAGTCCTTATGGACGGCGGCAGCAACCTGAATCTGCTTTACCAGGATACAATGCGGAAAACAGGCATAGATCCCTCGAGGATTAAGCCCACCAAAACGACCTTTAAAGGCGTAATACCAGGTGTAGAGGCCAACTGTACAGGCTCAGTCACACTTGAAGTGGTCTTCGGATCTCCGGATAATTTCCGAAGCGAGGAGTTAATCTTCGACATAGTTCCATTCTGCAGTGGCTATCACGCACTGCTCGGGCGAACCGCATTCGCCAAGTTCAATGCGGTACCTCACTACGCATACCTTAAGCTCAAGATGCCAGGCCCTCGAGGAGTAATTACGGTCAATGGAAACACCGAACGCTCCCTCCGAACAGAGGAGCACCCGGCGGCCCTTGCAGCGGAAGTACAAAGCAGCCTCTCCAGGCAGCTCTCCAGTCCGGGCATTAAACGTCCGGACACCGTCAAGCGCGCCCGGAGTAGCCTACAACAAGACCGCCTGGCACGTTTCGAGCAGGCGTAGCAATGCGGCCCCAACCCCAGCCCTCGCAAAAATGCGACACCAGTGCTTCGCGTACATAACTACGCTCTAGAAATACCATGGCTACAGGGGGAGGGGCACCATCACGGCACGCCCGAAACACGGCTTAAACCGCACCAGGGGTTGCCGATTTTTTAATTTTCTCTTACTTTCAGGACTCCATTCTTCGGAAGGCCTGTTCGGCAGTTCAATTGCCGCACAAACGATGCAAGAACCAGGGAAGCAGACAAGCCTTGCCGCATTACGGAACTCCCAGGTGGTCTCTATCACGAGCAGTATACCTGTTTCGCATACCATTCCGCAGCCTGCCCCTGGAACGGACATGTTAAATAGTCCAACCTTTTGCTTATCGCATTATTTGTATCGTTCTGCTTTGATCGCAGCCCTTTTTAATAAACAATGCCTAGCTTTTGTCTATTTTTGCATTACTCTTTTTTTACAAATATATGTTCCTTAACGACATGTTGCACCCGTACACTTTGGTACGGCCAAAATACGCCAGGGGCTTTGGTACCCCTCAATATGGTGTGAGAAGTCCGAACACTCGGCACCCCGAACTTATAGCATTATATGCATCGGCTCCGAATCATGTCTTGGGTCAATAGTTGGGTTTGCCCGGCTCCTATGTTTTGGTGCCTTATGTTCCGCTATGTCGGCTAAGGTAGCACTAGGAGAACTACTGCGATTATGCCTCAGTTGAGCTGGGTTAAGCACCTTAGTAGAGAAAGCTAAAACTGACTGTCATGATGAAGCGAGAGCTGGTCGCTGTTCGAGAGGTTTTTCGAGTCCCTAAAGACTTATGCCGCTTAGAGCGAGGAGTCGGCTCTGTCCGGCCAAGGCGTGGATAGCGCCCCGAACTCGGTCTTCCGAATACCAGGGGCTTCGCCGAAATTTAAAATTATAGAATTCTATGGCTAAGTGAGAGTGTTCACGTATTATAGTCCGATTGTCTTGTTCGTTGTGCTGAGCGCCTCCCTCGAAGGACCCAAACATGGGAGAAAGACCGCTCAGGTTTATCCCCGAACACCCCAGCACTAGCGGCACGGGGGCAGAAGCCGACGACTCGCCATCTCTCAGAATTGATAAATAGCCGCACAGAAGATAATATTTTAAATTCCAACAGCATTGCTTAGCGCATATGAACAAGTTTTCAGCGCACAGGACAAAACGAGCGAGTTTTACTTAAAAATTACATCCCTGGAACATTCATCTTCCATAAGGCAGGCACCCTTCAGAACATCCTTATAATAATTCTCGGGCTTGCGATGCTCTTTCCTCGGCGGTGGCCCGTCCTTCACAAGCTTCTCAGCATCCAGCTTGCCCCAGTGCACCTTAGCACGGGCAAGGGCCCTACGGGCACCTTCAATGCAGACGGAGCGCTTGATGACTTTGAGCCTTGGACAGGCCCTCACCAGCCGCCGCACCAGCCCGAAATAGCTCCCAGACAGAGCCTCTCCAGGTCACAGCCGAACTATGAGGCCCTTCATGGCCTGTTCGGCCGCCTTGTGGAGCTCGACCAGTTACTTCAGCTGGTCGCTCAGGGGCACGGGGTGTCCGGCCTCAGCATACTGAGACCAGAACACCTTCTCTGTCGAGCTGCCCTCCTCGGTTCGATAGAATGCGGCGGCATCGAATACGCTACGGGGAAGATCTGCGAACGCTCCTGGAGAGCTCCGGATTCGGGTAAGTAACAAGTAACTCACGTTTACGTGTTTGCTTTGCATAGAGAATGCCTTACCCGCCGCTATCTTTTTCACCGCATCCAACTCCTGGAGGGTCTTCTGGGATTTGGCCTTGGCAGACTTGGCAATTTTAATAGCCACCAAGAGCTCGGACGCTCGCGTCTTTGAGTCAAGCTCCAAACTCTCATGTTTTTTCATGAGAGCCTGGAGCTCTTGCCGCACCTTGCCAACCTGGGCCTCATACTTCTCCCGCTCGGTGCGCTCCGTGGCCGCCCTATTCTCGGCCTCGAGCAGCGCTTGCTTAAGGGTCGCCACCTCAGACGTGGCCCCTACTGTAACGCCCTCGATGCGGCTATATCTCCTACGTGTCGAAGCATGACTTAGAGGCATAACCGCATTGAAAGCAATGTCGCAAGTAAGGTAATCTTCACAACAACCCATGTAAATAGATAATAAGGGGAAAGGTACATAGTTGGCTTACACTCGCCACATCACACAAAGTACATAAATAGCATTACATCATCCAATCACTCATGGTCCGACTACGGTATCAAAATAAAAGATCAACCCCAACAAGCGACATGGTCCCGATCGCCCCAACTGGGCACCACTACTGATCATCAGGGAAAGACACATAGTAACGGCGTGAGTCTTCATCGAACTTCCACTTGAGCTCAAGCACATCATCTGGAACGGAGTCATCGGGCCCTGCATCTGGTTTGGAAGTAATTTGTGAGCCACGGGGACTCAGCAATCTCGCACCCTCGCGATCAAGACTATTTAAGCTTATAGGTAAGGCAAGGTAATATGTGGAGCTGTAGCAAGCGACTAGCATATATGGTGGCTAACCTATTCGCAAAAGAGAGCGAGAAGAGAAGGCAAAGCACGAACGAATAACTATAGAACATCCTGCGGCAAACATTACTCCAACATCGTGTTCACTTCTCGGACTCCACCGAGAAGAGACCATCACGGTAACACACACCGTTGATTCATTTTAATTAAGTTAAGGTTCAAGTTATCTACAACCGGACATTAACAAATTCCCATCTGCCCATAACTGCGGGCACGGCTTTCGAAAGTTCAAATCCCTTCAGGGGAGTCCCAACTTAGCCCATGACAAGCTCTCACGGTCAAGAAGGATATACCTTCTCCCGAGACATTCCAATCAGACTCGGTATCCCGGTTCTACAAGACAATTTTGACAAGTTAAAACAAATCCAGCAACACCGCCCGAATGTGCCGACAAATCCCGATAGGAGCTACACATATTGATGGAGTCATGTACCTAGGGTAGGGTCACAGACCTGATCTAAGTACCCTGCCCAAGGACACCCTTAGAAGAGATCACCTTCCAGTCGATCTACGAGGGACTCACTCGACTGACTTGAAGGACTCGACCACGAAGACTCACTCGACCACCAGAAGGTCAAGAGGCACTCTGCACTGCAACGGTCTGTAATTAAGTAGACTTTATGATAGTAAAGACACTTTATGTGGGGCGTTACCAGTAACGCCCTGTCAGGACCCCGACTCGATGTCACATCGATCTAGCCGGTAACACTTCATATCACTTTGCGGCCTCACGCACGGTGTTCCCACGGGTGTCGCCTTACCTTTGCCCGGGACCGTTTGCGCCTTTTGGCTCACGTATATGATAGTGTCGCTAGCATCCATATGATAAAGAGCCCGGGCTGACATGACTAGTCGTAAACCCAAAGTGGCACAGACTTACAGGGACAGGCATCCATGACCCAGCTTCGAACGTGTCGGTCATCAGCAAGTGGGTCCGGGCTGTAGCACTGGGCTAGCAGGACTCCGGTAAACCGGGCTGTAGCGGGCTAACAGGACTCCGGTACTCAAAGCGTGACATTTCCCCGAAGGGACAGACACAGGAACGAAGAAGGACACATGCCGGCCAGCCTAAGTGTTCCAGAGCAGTAGCAAGCTACCATGGCTCAGCGGTAACACTAGGAGACATTTCCCGGTAAGAGAGGCTACTAAAGATAAACAACTAGATAGTCAGATCCCACACATACCAAGCATTTCAATCACACACACAATATGCTCGATATGTGCAAATACAACGAAGCATCACAACATGACTCTATGACACAAGTACTTTATTTAAGGCTCAGTGAGCCATACATAACATACACACAAAGGTACGGGTCTCACGACCCAACATACAAGTCATACAATCATACAAGCCAGCAGCGGAAGTAACTTGTCTGAGTACAGACAACTAGTAAAATAAAAGAGGCTTGGAAAGCCTCTGGCTATACTATGTGGTCCTTCACAAGCTCAGGGTCACCACCTGGGTCTTTAGCCTACTCGTTGATGTCAACGTCTACATAGAACCCATCAGAAGGGGTTGCAGCGTCTTCTGTAAAAATGTAGATTATAGCAACATGAGTACAAAGGTACTCAGCAAGACTTACATCAGATCCTACATACATGCATAGTATCAAGAAGGGTTGGTGGAGTTATTGCAGCAAGCCAGCTTTGACTCTTGGCTAGGCTATCCTACGATACTTCAATTTGAAATGGTTTTGCGCACACGAGTCCACTACTCACCACTTCAATACACTACCGAGGATCCACCTCCGTCTTCCTACGGAAGAGCCATCCTCGGCACTCACACTTATCTTGAGGCTTTTAGTAGTTTCCATTTGCTTGTCTATGAACTGTATAGGCAACCAAGTAGTCCTTTACCGCAGACGCGGCTATTCGAATAGATCATGTTAACCCTGCAGGGGTGTACTTCTTCATACATGTTTCCACCACTTAGCGTCTGCACACGACATGTGCTCGGCAGACTTCAAGCGAAAGCCGACGTGGGTGTAGACCACGACCTACCTAAACACTTAAGCCTCTAGTCCAGGTTTATCGCCTATTCAGGTTCCATCCGCAGGGAGTCCGGCCGAGGTTTCCCATACGGCCCCGAACGATGTGAACAAGGTTCCCGAGATACCTAACGGGTATTCGGTACACCCGGCCACGTACCTACCGCATCACAGCCCACCCCTACGGTCAGCGCTGTCCACGGCCTCCAGTAGGCTACAAACACCAGAAACTACTTGCAACTCCTGGACAGAGAGCTAGGGTGAATAAGAAGTCGAGCGGGGTCATATTTCAGGGCCCAATGTATGGTAGTAGCTGAATCATGGATCACAAACACAGAACTCAGTTCCTGAGGACGGCTTCAATGAGACAACCCACCATGTACTCCTACATGGCCTCTCACCGTCACCTTTTACCAAATCGTGTTCACACACTTAGCTCACACACAGTAGGACATGTTCACACGCCTCTGATTCATTCCCGATGAATCAGACCTGACTCAACTCTAAGCAGTAGCAGGCATGACAAACAAACATGAATGAGTAGGCACAACAGGGCTCAAACAACTCCTACTCATGCTAGTGGGTTTCATCTAATTACTGTGGAATGACAGGTCATGCAGAGGATAAAGGGGTTCAGCTACCGCAGCAAGTAACAGATGAATCGATGTTGTCCTAATGCAGTAAAAGAGAGCAGGAGCGAGAGAGTGGGATTTTATCGGAATGAACAAGGGGGTTTTGCTTGCCTGGCACTTCTGAAGATAACATTGAGTCTTCATCGGTGTCAACGATCACATCATCGGTATCACGTCTATCGAGAGGGGACAAATACCGGCAACACAGAAAGGAACACAATCAATGCAATGCACAATATGATGCATGATCATGACATGGCAAAATGAATGTGTTTTGGGCTAATGCAACTAGCAACAGATTAAATGAAGTTGGTTTGAATCCAAGATTCAAATTCAAACTCCATATGGGGTTATTTAAATGTCAGTCACTTCATTTGTCCTAAACAGTAGTGATAAGTTGTTCTAACATGCATGAAAATGGTACAGATGGATTCCTTGAATTTTTCTGATAATTTTTCATATATAATTTATTTAATTTGGAGTTACGGTTAATTTTCTATGATTTTTAGAAGTTTTAGGCATTTTCTGGAATTCCAGAATTAAATTAAATCCAGAAAATACTTTATGACATCAGCAGTGCGTCATGCTTGCATCAGCAAGTCAACAGGGCTGCCCCGGGTCAAACCTGACCAGTGGGGCCCACTGGTCAGTGACACAGGGGCTAATCCCGGTCAAACCCAGCGCTGACTGGGGTTTGACCAGGGGTGGGGCCCGCTGTCAGTGGCCTAGGGGTTGATTAGTGTAGGGGGGGGGTTAGCCGCTAATGATGCCCACGTCATCATCGCCGGACTTACGCCGGCGGCGACCAAAATGGCGGCGGCAACGCGCCGGACTTGCGCTAAAGGCGACGGAGGCGGCGGCTGAGGGCACCAGGGCATAGCCCTCGCTCTTGCGCATCCAAAGGGCCAAATGGGAGGGGTTGGGGTGGTTCGAGCTCGCCGGGGTCGAGCTCGTGGCGGCGGCCGGCGTTCGGGAGCAGCCGAGTATGGTGCTAGAGGGCACGGGAGGCGAAGCTACTGGTAGCTGCAGGTTCGTGGAGGCGCGCTGAGCACACCGGTGTACTCGGGTGAGAGCTCCAGTGGCTGCCGTGACGGCGGCGACGAGGTTAGCGGCGGCCGGAGATCGGGCCAGCATGGCGCAGTGGCTGCAGCGCGTTAGCCAGAGAGCCGAGGAGCGCGTCGGGACCCTGGGGACCTGGGGAGCACGCGGGGGCTACTGGAGCGAGCGGAAGAGCGCCGGGACGCGAGGTCCACCGGCAATGGCGATGGCCGGAGCTCGGTGCTTGCGGGGAAGGCGGCTACGGCACGGGAACGAGCAGAAAAGGAGGGGGAAAACGAAGAAGATCTTACGGCGGTCCTGGAGATCAGCACGGGAGGCTCGGGGACGGCCTGGCTGCAGCCAATCGACGACGGAGAGGTCCGGCGACCGGCGGTGAAGAAGATGGCAATTGCGTTGCTTCGGTGCCTCCGGGCTCGCGTGATTCACCGGAGAGGAGCCGCTCGAGGTAGCAGAGGCGATGGACGACTCGAGGAGGCGAGGCGTGCGCGGTGGCTACAGATACGGTTGACGGCGGCGAGAGGCGTGCTCGGGGCTGCGAGAGAGAGGGCAGCAGGGGAGAGAGGAGCTGACAGGGAGGGAGTGAGAGGGGGTCGGGGGTGTCGTGGCGTCGCGGAAGGCGACCAGGGCGACGAGGGGGTAGCCAGGCAGGCAAGGAGGAGCTGGCGCGGCTCGCCTGTGCGCCGGGCACGCAGCTGCTTCGGGGCGAGGGGAGGAAGACGACGGAGGGTAGCGGTGGCGGGCTGGGCCGGCCAGGTGGGGGGAGCTGGGCCGGTCCTGATGGACCACCAGGTAAGCGCCAGGTAAGATGCTTTGCTCTTTTATTTTATTTCTATTTTAGTTACTGTTTTCTATTTTATGTAATTGTGTTTGGATTTTATTAAAAATGCCAGAGCATTTCCAAAAATCATGCAACTGACTGTGGCCACTGTTTGCAATATTTCCAACAGTAAACATTTCAGTTTGTGATTATTTGAGCATTTAAAATATTATTAGCAATTAAATGCCCAAATGCAAATACTATATAATTTAATTCAAAAATCCAGGAATAGCCTATAAATATGTTCATCATTTTTGGAAGAGGTTTTCACCTCTAACAGAAATTATGAACATTTCCAAAGGGCATTCTGGGTTATTGAAAATATTTTTTTATTGAACCTAGTTAAATTTCATTTGGTGCTAGGGTTTCAACAATCCCCATTTCAAATTTCTTTGGAATTTAAACATGATGGCATGATGAACAAGCAAGTCAAGCAAGGGCTGAACTGGGGCTGTGACACGCCCCGGACTTAATGTACCTTAAACCCTTCATTGCGTGGGTTGGCTGGGGTCCTGGCGCACTCTATATAAGCCACCCCCTCCACAGGCAGAGGGGTTCGACACCCTGTAATCCATATACACATAATCCACTCGACCGCCTCAGGGCTCCGAGACGTAGGGCTTTTACTTCCTCCGAGAAGGGCCTGAACTCGTACATCTCTTGTGTTTACAACCTCTTCATAGCTAGGACCTTGCCTCTCCATACCTACCCCCACTCTACTGTCAGATTTAGATCCACGACAGTTGGCGCCCACCGTGGGGCAGGTGTTTTAGCAATTTTGTGGAGAAGTTGCGATTCTTCCGAGTACTTTCATCATGGTAGCTGCTGGAGTTTTGGTCGAGGGTCGGGAGATTCGTCTCGGTGCTCTCACCTTCGTCGCCGACGACTCCGCCTGGCTCCAGGAGGCTCCACTCGACGTCGATGCGCTCCCCGTCCGCGGTGCGATGCATTTTCGCGCATGTGTCCGCGGCGTTCTGCTGCGGCAACCGTCGACCCCATATCGGTCGACTCCCTTATCGACCACCCTCCCGGTCTCCCGCCAGCGCAAGCGCTCGGGTCGGTCGAGGCTTCAGCGGTGGGTGAGACACGCGGTGGCTCGCCAGAAGGCCACCACCCAAGTTGCGGCAATCGAGCCCGACGAATCTCTCTACGGCCTGTTCGATCTGTCGACTGGCTCCGTAGAGACAGCATCCGAATGCGATAGCAGTGATCCAGCGGCGGAAATCCTGATGGTCGACGGGCCTCGCAGCCCCCTGGCTTCGCCCGTGGTGGTGGGGCAGGCGACGGAGGCGACCCCGCACGAGACCACGAAGAGTACCAGCCCGAGCCACTCGACTCTCTGCAAAGAGAAGAACTTCGCCACAGGAACATGGATGCCCTGCATACTCCCATCGCAGGAGAAACCCCCGAGGCTCGCGCCTTGGAGGAGGCACGTTTGGCCAATTTGGCCGAACGCGCTCGCCTGGAGAATCTTCAGCGAGCACTCGACGAGCGCGCGCGGCAACGAGTTCCCGACGCCAATCGACGTCAACTCTTCCCGCCGACTCAGGTATATCGAACCCCAATCCAGAATTTAGCAGCTGCGACCCGTATAGCAGAGTCCATCCAGCCCTCTCAGTCGGAAGCTGGCAGAGGCTTGATGCAGATCAGGGATCTGCTCCAGGCAGCAGGAGATCAGAATTCAGCCGTGTCGCAGTCGCGCAACAGAATTCACAGTCGATCCGTCGCTGCGAATACGGTTCAGTCGGCTCACAGTCCCAGATCGCCTCCGCGGCGTGAAGGGCGCGAGAATCGGCAAGACCAATATGGAGACCAACACGACCGAGATGATAGGCGTCGAGTGCCCAGTCCCCCTCCGAGGGGTGGGTCTTACGCTCCTCGGCAGCAAGATGACAGACGTCAGCTCAGTGCGGGGCGAAGAGTTCCAGTCGACCCCAGAGAACCAGGCTTCGACTGGCGATCCATTATCGTGCAAGGCTTGGTCGACCGGAACAGAGCCCATCGAGGTGGACTCGACAGAGATGCACCCACGAGCAGTCGAGTGCACGTTTTTGGTCCGGAATGTTTCAGCAGAGCTATCAGAGCCGCAGTGATTCCTCCCAATTTCAGGTTGGCAACAGGAGTCAGCAAGTTCACCGGTGAGTCTAAGCCTGGAACTTGGCTTGAGGACTACCGAGTGGCGGTTCAGATTGGTGGTGGGAATGACGAGGTGGCCATGAAGCATTTGCCCCTCATGTTGGAAGGTTCTGCCAGAGCGTGGTTGAATCAGTTACCTCCTAGCAGCATTTACACTTGGGAAGATCTGTCCCGAGTGTTCGTCAGAACATTTGAAGGAACTTGCAAGCGACCGGCTGGATTGACGGAACTGCAAGTCTGCGTACAGAAGACCAATGAGACTCTCAGGGAGTATATTCAGAGATGGATCACTTTGCACCATACTGTGGAGAATGTGTCTGATCATCAGGCAGTCTGCGCCTTCAAGGATGGTGTCAAGAACAGAGAATTGAGTTTGAAATTTGGTCGAACCGGAGACATGACCTTGAGTCGGATGATGGAAATTGCTACCAAGTACGCCAACGGCGAAGAAGAAGACCGACTCCGAAGCGGCAAGCACAAGCCGAACCAGTCGGAGAAGGGAAACACCAGTCGGAAACATAAGCGGAAGGCTGAACCGGCAGCTCCTGGAGAGGCTCTGGCCGTGACTCATGGAAAGTTTAAAGGGAAACCAAAAGGATCCTGGAACCCTAAGAAGGTAAAGGATAAAGAAGGGAACGACGTAATGGATATGCCGTGTCACATCCACACGAAGAAAGACGAAGAGGGGAATATCATTTACCCAAAGCATACCACTCGCCAATGTCGACTCCTGATCCAGCAGTTTCAAGGAAAGCAGTCTAAAGACAAGGAAAATGAGTCAGACAAGGCCGAAGACAAGGAGGACAGTGAGGAAGGATATCCGCATGTCAACTCCACTCTGATGATCTTTGCAGATGTGGAAAGCAAGAGTCGATTGAAAGTCATTAACCGCGAGGTGAACATGGTTACCCCAGCAAAAGCAAATTATCTGAGATGGTCCCAAACACCCATCACATTCGACCAATCTGATCACCGACTCATATTGCCACCCCTGGGAGGCAAGCTTTGGTGGTCGATCTAGTTGTTGAAGGCACTCGACTGACAAAAGTGCTGATGGACGGTGGTAGCGGGCTGAATTTGTTGTATGCAGACACACTGAAAGGAATGGGCATTCCGATGTCCCGACTGAGCACCAGTAACATGAGCTTTCATGGAGTTATACCAGGGAAGAAAGCCGAGTCACTCGGCCAAATAGCTCTGTACATGGTGTTTGGTGATTCGAAACATTTTCGCAAAGAGAAGTTGACGTTTGAGGTCGTGGATTTTCAGAGTGCATATCATGCCATTTTGGGGAGACCAGCTTATGCACGGTTCATGGCTCGACCATGTTACGTGTACCTCAAATTGAAGATGCCCGGCCCCAAAGGAGTGATCACTGTCACCGGTGATCGGAAAAAGGCAGAAGAGTGCTTTCAGAAGGGCTCAAAGATTGCTGATTCCCAGGTGACAGCGGTCGAGTTTGAAGAATACAAGCAAAACGCAGATCCGAGTGATTTGCTGCGATCCAAGAAACCCGCCACAGAATCTGCATTTCAGTCGTCCGGTGAGACGAAGCCTGTTCACATTCACCCGACCGACCCCGATGCAACCCCGACCCACATCTCCACAACACTCGACCCGAAATAGGAAGAAGCGCTCATCTAGTTCCTCCGTGAGAACTGGGACATTTTTGCATGGAAGCCCGCTGACATGCCAGGTGTTCCCAGGGGACTGGCTGAGCATCGCCTAAGAGTCGACTCATCAGCAAAACCAGTCAAAGAGCATCTTCGGCGGTCCGCCGTCCAGAAGAGAAAAGCCATTGGTGAGGAAGTGGCTCGACTGTTGGCGGCAGGATTTATCCGAGAGATATACCACTCCGAATGGCTCGCTAATGTCGTCATGGTTCCTAAGAAGGACAAATCGCTCCGAATGTGCATTGATTTCAAGCACATCAACCGGGCCTGCCCGAAAGATCATTTTCCTCTCCCTCGCATAGATCAAATTGTTGACTCGACCGCGGGATGCGAGAGATTGTCTTTTCTAGACGCCTACTCCGGGTAGCACCAGATCCGTCTGTACGGACCCGACGAGGTAAAAACAGCTTTCATCACTCCATTCGGGTGCTTCTGCTATATCACCATGCCATTCGGCCTCAAGAATGCCGGAGCCACATTTATGCGAATGATTCAGAAGTGTCTACTCACTCAAATCAGTCGGAATGTGGAAGCGTATATGGATGATATCGTCGTCAAGTCACGAAAAGGTTCCGACCTGCTTGCTGACCTCGCCGAAACATTTGCCAACCTCAGAAGGTATGATATCAAGCTCAATCCATCAAAGTGCACATTCGGAGTTCCCGGTGGCAAGTTACTCGGTTTTCTCGTTTCCGAGCGAGGGATCGACGCTAATCCAGAAAAGATCGGCACTATTCTCCGAATGAAACGCCCTGTGCGAGTACACGATGTCCAGAAGCTTACTGGATGCTTGGCCACATTAAGTCGATTCATCTCACGACTCGGTGAAAAGACATTGCCTCTTTACCGACTAATGAAGAAGGCAGACAAGTTCGAGTGGACTCCAGAAGCTGATGCAGCGTTTGCCGAGCTAAAAGCTCTGCTCTCCACCCAGCCGGTGCTTGCTGCTCCAATCAGCAAAGAGCCTCTGTTGCTTTATCGCAGCCACAGGACAAGTCGTCAGTACAGTGCTTACGATCGAGCGGGAAGAAGAAGGAAAAGCTTTCAAAGTTCAGCGCCCAGTGTATTATTTGTCTGAAGTCTTGACTCCATCCAAGCAGAGATATCCTCATTATCAGAAGCTTGTGTATGGAATATACATGACCACAAAGAAGGTTGCTCATTATTTCTCTGATCATTCCATCACAGTCGTCAGCGACGCTCCACTATCAGAGATTTTGCACAACAGAGATGCAACTGGTCGAGTGGCGAAATGGGCGATTGAACTTCTTCCCCTTGATATCAAGTTTGAAGCAAAGAAAGGCATTAAGTCCCAGGCAATAGCAGATTTCCTCGCCGAGTGGATTGAACAGCAGCAGCCGACTGAAGTTCACTCGGAGCATTGGACCATGTTTTTTGATGGCTCTAAGATGTTGAATGGTTCCGGTGCTGGGGTTGTCCTGGTTTCCCCCAGAGGAGATAAGCTCATATATGTGCTCCAGATTCACTTTGATTCCTCCAACAATGAGGCAGAGTATGAGGCCCTCTTATACGGATTGCGCATGGCCATTTCACTCGGCGTCCGTCGCCTGATGGTCTATGGCGATTCAGATTTAGTGGTCAACCAAGTGATGAAGGAGTGGGACGTGAGAAGCCCAGCCATGACTGGATACTGCAGTGCAGTGAGGAAGCTGGAAAAGAAGTTCGAGGGGTTGGAGCTCCATCATATACCCCGACTGAAAAATCAAGCAGCTGATGATCTAGCAAAGATAGGTTCCAAGAGAGGAGCCATTCCGAGTGGTGTGTTCTTGGAGCATATACACACTCCGTCAGTCAAAGAAGATCCTTTCACCGAAGAAGCTCCACAGCCCAAGAGTGCCACAGATCCGACTGAGGTTGAAGTCCCAGCAGTGGTCGACTTGGTCATGGAGGTCTTGGTGGTCATTCCCGACTGGACAGTTCCGTATATCGCGTATATCCTGAGAAAAGAGCTTCCGGAGGATGAGGAAGAGGCTCGACAGATCGTCCGTCGATCTAAAGCCTTTACCGTAATTAAAGGACAATTATATAGAGAAAGCGCGACTGGAGTTGGTCAGAAGTGCATAACACCAGAAGAAGGTCGAATCATCCTTAATGATATCCACTCGGGGACCTGTGGTCATCATGCGTCCTCTCGGACCATCGTGGCCAAAGCATACCGAGCCGGATTTTACTGGCCAAAGGCGAATGAGATGGCAAAGGAAATAGTGGATAAGTGCGAAGGATGTCAGTTCTACTCGAATATGTCGCACAAGCCTGCATCAGCTCTGAAGACCATTCCACTCGTCTGGCCTTTCGCAGTATGGGGGTTGGACATGGTCGGTCCTTTGAGAACAGGTCGAAGTGGCTTCACGCATGTACTGGTGGCAGTTGACAAGTTCACCAAGTGGATTGAGGCTAAACCAATCAAGAACCTTGACGCCGGTACTGTTGTTAGCTTCATCAGGGAACTAATATTCAGATATGGAGTCCCGCACAGCATCATTACGGATAATGGGTCGAACTTTGACTCGGAGGAATTCAGGGATTTCTGCAACTCTCAAGGCACACGAGTCGACTACGCTTCAGTCGCCCATCCGCAGACGAATGGACAAGCAGAGCGAGCCAATGGCCTGATTCTCAAGGGATTGAAACCCCGACTGTTGCGTGATCTCAAGCATGCAGCTGGAGCGTGGGTCGACGAACTTCCCTCGGTGCTTTGGGGACTGCGGACCACACCTAATCGATCGACCGAAAGAACTCCATTCTTCTTGGTCTACGGAGCTGAAGCAGTCTTGCCGAGTGATCTTCTCCACAATGCTCCTCGAGTTGAGATCTACAACGAAGCAGAAGCTGAACAAACGCGGCAGGACGCAGTCGACCTTTTAGAGGAAGAAAGGGAGATGGCTCTGATCCGATCGACCATCTACCAACAAGATTTGCGTCGTTTCCACGCCAGAAATGTGAGGGGTCGAGCCTTCCAGGAAGGAGATTTAGTTCTTCGAGTGGATCAGAAGAAACATCACAAGCTTGCTCCTTCTTGGGAAGGACCCTTCATCGTCACCAAAGTTCTCCACAACGGGGCGTACCGTCTTTACAACGTCGAACATAATATCGACGAGCCCCGAGCTTGGAACGCGGAACTACTCCGCACATTTTACACTTAAGTTTATCACTCGGATGAGTTGCAATAAAGTACTCCTGTAGTTCATGGATTTCAAAATAATAGTGTCATAGTTCCTCCATAATTTTTGTCACTTTTTATTTTGTCCAATAAAATTTTCCCCTCAGTGGGTGACTTAGCCGCGAATTCGTTTTGCCTAAGTTTGTAAAAATCCTTACCGAGTGGTGAGCCAGACCCCCACTCGCAGGCTTAGCCGCGAATCCGTTTCGCCTAAGTTTGTAAAAATCCTTACCGAGTGGTGAGCCAGACCCCCACTCGGAGGCTTAGCTGCGAACCCGTTTCGCCTAAGATTAAATAAAATCCTACCGAGTGGTAAGCCAGACTTCCACTCGAGGGCTTAGCTGCAGTCCAAGTACTCGCCTAAGTTATCAAAATCCTACCGAGTGGTAAGCCAGACTTCCACTCGGAGGCTTAGCTGCAGTCCAAGTACTCGCCTAAGTTATCAAAATCCTACCGAGTGGTAAGCCAGACTTCCACTCGGAGGCTTAGCTGCAGTCCAAGTACTCGCCTAACTTATAAAAATCCTACCGAGTAGTAAGCCAGACTTCCACTCGGAGGCTTAGCTGCAGTCCAAGTACTCGCCTAAGTTATCAAAATCCTACCGAGTGGTAAGCCAGACTTCACTCGGAGGCTTAGCTGCAGTCCAAGTACTCGCCTAAGTTATAAAATTCCTACCGAGTGGTAATCCGGCCTAAGTTAAATCCTACGGTGAAGAGCAACCTCACACTCGGGGGCTTAGCTGCAGCCCAGTGCTCGCCTAAGATATAAAATCCTACCGAGTGAAGAGCAAACCTCTCACTTGGGGGCTTAGCTGCAGCCCAGTGCTTGCCTAAGATATTAAAATCCTACCGAGTGAAGAGCAAACCTCTCACTCGGGGGCTTAGCTGCAGCCCCGTGCTCGCCTAAGATATAAAAATCCTACCGAGTGAAGAGCAAACCTCTCACTCGGGGGCTTAGCTGCAGCCCAGTGCTCGCCTAAGAGATAAAAATCCTACCGAGTGAAGAGCAAACCTCTCACTCAGGGGCTTAGCTGCAGCCCAGTGCTCGCCTAAGATATAAAATCCTACCGAGTGAAGAGCAAACCTCTCACTCGGGGGCTTAGTTGCAGCTCAGTGCTCGCCTAAGATATAAAAATCCTACCGAGTGAAGAGCAAACCTCTCACTCGGGGGCTTAGCTGCAGCCCAGTGCTCGCCTAAGATATAAAAATCCTACCGAGTGAAGAGCAAACCTCTCACTCGGGGGCTTAGCTGCAGCCCAGCGCTCGCCTAAGATATAAAAATCCTACCGAGTGAAGAGCAAACCTCTCACTCGGGGGCTTAGCTGCAGCCCAGTGCTCGCCTAAGATATAAAAATCCTACCGAGTGAAGAGCAAACCTCTCACTCGGGGGCTTAGCTGCAGCCCAGTGCTCGCCTAAGATATAAAATCCTACCGAGTGAAGAGCAAACCCCTCACTCGGGGGCTTAGCTGCAGCCCAGCGCTCACCTAAGTGGATTAAGGAATAAGTCGACTGCAGTGAGCGTCTTGCTTTGAACCTGCAAAAGACATTTCAAGCCAAAAGCAATCATATTCAAACATCAAATTCAAGTTCGGAACGATACCTAAAGGAACCGAAAGTGCTCAGGCGCTAAGCCTGTTAAGGTTTATCGGTTACAACTCCACTCGGCATACCGAGGCAAATTTAAAGCGTCGAGCTTAAAAGAAGTTTTTTACCCCTCCTGTGGAGGGCTGGAAGGTGCAACAAACTCATCAAGATCAATTCCATCTGCGATCCGAGTGGCAGCAGCAATGAAAGTTTCCATAAAGGACCTGAAGTCGTGTTTCTTGGTGTTGGCCACCCGGAGGGCCGCCAGCTTGTCTTCTCGCGCATCTTTGCAGTGGACTCGGGCCAGACACAGAGCAACATCTGCACCGCACCGAGCCGAGGACTTTTTCCACTCCTGCACTCGACCAGGGACCGTGTTCAAGCGAGCCATCAGCGACTCGAGGTCGTTCTGGAGTGTCTCCCTGGGCCAGAGCGTTGAGTCGATGCGAGATGTGGCGACCTTCAGCCTTGCAAGATAGTCCACGACAGCTGCAACACGGGACTCCAGTCGGAAAACATTCATGGCAACTTCGTCGTTCACCGGAGAATTGACGGGGTCAAGGTTTGGTTCCAGCCGGCTAGTCTCTTCTTCAAAGTCTTGACAAAATTCTGCAAGGGCGATCACCGAGTCAAGGCAATGGTCGAATGGAAAAATCACAGTTGAAAATGATTGTTGAGCGTAAAGGTTTACCTTCAAGCATAAGGAACAGCTTCTTGGCAAGACCACTCAGGAAGGCCTCCAGATCATTTTTCTTCCCAAGAGCAGCTTTCAGATTGGTATTTTCTTGTTCAAGCTTGGTGACTGAAGCTAACTTCTCGTCAGCAAGCTTGATCTTCTCAGCTAGTTCAAGGTCTTTTTTCTGTTGGGCCTCCTTCACCTTACCTGCAAGTTACAGCAAGATCAGATTTTGAAACAAATAAAGGGAAAAAGCAGTCGTCGAGGTCTCACCAAACATACCTTTGGTCTCCTCCTTTGCCTTCGTCAGATTCTCCTGAACCAGCTTCAAATCCAGCTCGAGCTGAATGTGCTTGTTTTCCAGCTCAGTGTAGCGAGCCGCAAGGTCACAGGATCTCTGCGAAGAATCAATCGACTAAATGTCAAAGATAATTCACTTCCGAGTGGAAAAGGAAAAATCATGCGTTTCTAAGACTACAGCCGAATACAAGCATTCGACCGTAGTCTCGGGGACTACACCCAGTGGGTGCACTCAGCGTGCCCCCACTAATCCTATTGAAGACAGAGTCGACCAGTCGACCTCAAAAAAAACAAGATGTATTCTTTAAGACTGTAATCGACTGCAAGCAGTCGACCACAGTCTCGGGGACTACACCCAGTGGGTGCACTCAGCGTGCCCCCACCGGTTTGCGAAATCCATTCGCCATAGTCGAATGACGGAAAGACTGAACTTATAAAGCCTAAGGCCGACTACCAGCAGTCGACCTTAGCCTTGGGGACTACACCCAGCGGGTGCACTCAGCGTGCCCCCGCTAACACGGAGTTTAAATCGACACACCCAGTGGGTGATTACTATAAATTCTGGAAAGAAAAGTTTTTGATAGCATATCCTAACAGAACAAGCGGTGGTCGACTGACCTGAACATTGCTTTGAAGGGCGGAACTGGCGTCGTAAGCTGCCTGGCTCGCATCCCGGATGGTCTTCAACTGCTCCATCATGATCCCTGCCTGGCGTATCGCCTCCTTCGCGGCGCCAGCTTGGTCCTCTGGGACGTGGTGCGTCGTGAAGAGGGAGGGCTGCAGAGCACTCGTCAGTGGATCTGCGAAGGACACAGTGTGTCGAGTGGTGTTCTCCTCCTCCGCGACCAGAGTCTCAGGCACCGTCACATCCTGGGGCACCCTGCCGGCAGACGCTTTCCTACTCCTTCTGTGCTTCAGCGGTTCCTCATCTTCATCATCATCAGGGAGAGTGATAACAACATTGGATGGAGCTACAGAAAAGAATCAGAATTAGAGATCATGAGTCAGTCGACTAGAAACGGTGTTAAGAGTATAGTACCAGGTTTTGAGGTTGCTGCGTCCTCCATCTCATGGTCGTCAGCCCGGGCTGAGGTCTCAGAAGTAGCAGCACTGCAACTCCAAAGAATCAGTCGACTAACTCCAGCGCCAACCAGAGATAAAGTTCGCACAAAACAAGAAGACTTAAGCAGCATGATTACCCTGATATGGTGGGGATGGACACCTTCATCTTCGGCAGGAGCTTGGTCGGCTTTGACGGGGCCGCCCTGGGCTGCTTCGACGCCTTTTCAGTCGGCGCCGGAGAGGTGGTCCGAGGGCGCTTGGTCGACTGTGTAACAGTCGCAACCCCCTTGCCACGTTCAGTCGCAGGGTCATGGACAAGCTTCGACCGCCTTTCCGAGCGCGGTGGTGCGACCTCCTCCTCCTCCTCTTCTTCGTCCTCATCATCATCATCATCATCGTCATCGTCATCATCATCATCCTCAGCGGCGTCCGAGTCCCACTCCTCCTCCTGGCTCTCGCCCCCGCTCGCTTCTCCCTCCTCAGTCGGAGCCTGTGCTCCATTGGGCATCGAGTACAGCTCAGTGAGGACCTGATAGACATCAAGACAAAGATCAGTCGACCGATCGGCAGAGAAAACAGAAATAAATGTGACAAGAATACAATGGGAAGTGGAGCAGACATACCTTGTTTGGATCACTGTGGTGGTCGAGTGGAGGAATCCTTCTGGCTCCACGAGGGTTATCCTTGTTCCCAGTAACAGCGGCCATCCACCTTTCCAGAGTGGCATCGTCGACTGCTTCTGGATTGACCCGAGTCTCATCCTCAGTCCCGCGGTACAACCACATGCAATGGCTCCGGAACTGAAGAGGCTGGATACGACGCCTAAGAAAAACCTCCAGGAGATCCATACCCGTCACTCCCTCCCGAACCAACTGAACTACACGCTCCATCAGCATCTTCACGTCAGCTTTCTCCTCCGGAATCACCTTCAGAGAGGAGGGCTTGTTCACTCGGCCCATGGTGAACTGAGGGAGTCCACTCGACTGCCCCGGCGTCGGCTGATCCTGGCAGTAGAACCAGGTCGACTGCCAGCCTCTGACTGACTCGGGAAATGTCATGGCTGGGAAGGTGCTCTTGTTCCTCACCTGGATCCCCAGACCCCCACACATTTGGACAACTTGGGTTTTTTCGTCGCCTGGGCTCGCCTTCTTCACGGTCTGAGAGCGACACGTGAATATGTGCTTGAACAAACCCCAATGCGGTCGACAACCCAGAAAACTCTCACACATGGACACAAACGCGGCAAGATAGGCGATAGAATTCGGGGTGAAGTGGTGGAGTTGCGCTCCAAAGAAGTTCAAGAAACCACGGAAGAAAACGCTCGGCGGCAAAGAAAATCCGCGGTCGACATGGGTAGCCAGAAGCACGCACTCACCCTCTTCCGGCTGGGGCTGCCACTCTTTCCCCGGAAGCCTTGCAGCTCCATGAGGGATCAGGCCCTCGTTGGCCATGTCGAGGAGATCCGTCTCCGTGATGGTCGATTGGATCCAATCTCCCTGGACCCAGCCTTTCGGCAGGCGAGATCTAGACGAAGACCCGCCGCGGCTGGTGGATCTCCCCTTCGCCTTCTCCGTTGCCGATGCCTTCTTCGCGCGTTCCAGCGCCGCCGTCTTCTCCTTGACCATGGCTGCCGGCGAGACGCGCGAGGAGAAGTTGTGCGGAGGCGAGAGCGAGCGCATTGGGCGGAGACGAAGGGAGCAGAGAGAGAATGCTGAAGCACTGCTCAAAAAACCCTCGCCGGGCGCGTTTATAAGATCCCTTCCGAGTGGATGACAGGTGGGCCCGGTCGATCTAATCATATCCTGAAACAGTTGCACGGACGTGATACGTGGCGAAAAAAGCGGCGCGGGGATCGAGGCGTCTATGCTCTGTCCCATCCGAGCGCCGCGGTCCGCCCCGCTTCGCGCGCTTCCCCAAATTTCGTATCCCGCGGAATCCGTGAACGGCAGATCGGTCTGCCAGACGCGGGATTTCCTGCGATCCGTCGCTCGGGAATCGGCAAAGTCCAAAAGATCACTCGACGAAGGAAAAGAATGGATCGAGTCGACTGAAGAAAAGTTGCTCACTATCAACAAAGAGATTTTTTTGGTTCAAAACAACGCACGACCAGTATGCGAAGGCTAATCGGAAACAACATCAACTCCTTCATCACTCAAGCCTCAATCCATTCGGGGGCTAATGATGGAGTCATGTACCTAGGGTAGGGTCACAGACCTGATCTAAGTACCCTGCCCAAGGACACCCTTAGAAGAGATCACCTTCCAGTCGACCTACGAGGGACTCACTCGACTGACTTGAAGGACTCGACCACGAAGACTCACTCGACTACCAGAAGGTCAAGAGGCACTCTGCACTGCAACGGTCTGTAATTAAGTAGACTTTATGATAGTAAAGACACTTTATGTGGGGCGTTACCAGTAACGCCCCGGACTTAATGTACCTTAAACCCTTCATTGCGTGGGTTGGCTGGGGTCCTGGCGCACTCTATATAAGCCACCCCCCTCCACAGGCAGAGGGGTTCGGCACCCTGTAATCCATATACACATAATCCACTCAACCGCCTCCGGGCTTCGAGACGTAGGGCTTTTACTTCCTCCGAGAAGGGCCTGAACTCGTACATCTCTTGTGTTTACAACCTCTCCATAGCTAGGACCTTGCCTCTCCATACCTACCCCCACTCTACTGTCAGATTTAGATCCACGACACATATCTCATTCTCAGGGCACACTCAGATGAGCAATCCGTACAACTAAAATCAAACCTCGAGTTTCCTCGAGGGGGTGCTGCACAGGGCTCTAGTTTGGACCAACACTCAGAGGAGCATTGGCCCGGGGGGGTTTAAATAAGATGACCCTTGGGCTCCGGAAACCCAAGGGAAAAGAGGCTAGGTGGCAAATGGTAAAATCAAGGTTGGGCATTGCTGGAAGAGTTTTATTCAAGGCGATTTGTCAAGGGGTTCCCATTATTACCCAACCGCGTAAGGAACGCAAAATCCGGGAACATAACACCGATATGACGGAAACTAGGGCAGCAAGAGTGGAACAAAACACTAGGCAAAAGGCCGAGCCTTTCACCCTTTACCAAGTATATAGATGCATTAAGATAACAAGATAATATAATGATATCCCAGCAAGAAAATAATGTTCCAACAAGAAACGATTTCCAATCTTCACCTGCAACTAGCAACGCTATAAGAAGGGCTGAGCAAAGCGGTAACATAGCCAATCAACGGTTTGCTAGGACATGGTGGGTTAGAGGTTTGACATGGCAATTTGGGAGGCATGATAAGCAAGTGGTAGGCATCGTAGCATAGGCATAGCAAAAGAGCGAGCATCTAGCAAGCAAAGATAGAAGTGATTTCGAGAGTATGATCATCTTGCCTGCAAAGTTGTCAGAGTTGACTGGATCCTCGAAAGAAAACTCAACGGGCTCCTTGTTAGCGAACTCGTCTCCCGGCTCTACCCAAACAAGATAAACAAGCAAGAGGAACACAATCAACCACGTGCAAAGCTCAAACAACATGATGCAAACATGGTATGCTATGCGGGATGCGATATCTGATGCATATGCAAGATTTGACAAGGAATGATTGAACCTGGCCTCAAATTGGAAATCCAAGTGTGCCACTGGAAAGGTGAGGTGATTTCAGTTGAAATCGATATAAAGAACACCGAAATCGGATGCACGGTTTGGAAATGACAAGCAAAACAAAGATGGCACCGGTCTGCGATAAATAGCAAGTAGCCATCTAAATGCATCAAGATAATTATGCTACGGCACTCAAAATTGACAAAAAAATACATGGCAGGGATCCACTCATGATGCTTGACAAAAGATGAACACTGAGCTACGGCCAATTCATTCATTAACAGGTTCAAACAAGCATGGCAAAAGTGCAATTGATAAACAGGTTTCGGACTTAGTGAAATTAACACAAGCCTGGAATTTCAGATCAGGTAGCACACTTTGGAGCATGAAAACTATATGCTACAGGAACTTAACATGGCAAAGTAAGGCATGGCATGAAGCTACTCAAAAAGCTTAACAAAAGTCCCTTAGTGACCTTGAGCCAAAAGGGATCAGAAAATACAATTGCAAGCATGTGAACATGGCAAAAACATAATCAGATCTCAGACTTAGGGAAAAACTGGAGCATGCAAATCTGTTAACGAGTAGGCATGTTTACGAGCTCGATGCACTCACTACAGAGCAAGGCATGACAATCTAAACACACACCCATCAAGAATACACATTGTATAAGCTAGACATGGCAAGAACAACAACATAGCATGCACAGATCAACAACAACATCCTCGGCAAAACTGCTAACAAGTAGACAATCTGCCCAGATTCACGAAATAGCAAAAGTAGAGCTCGATTGACTCAAGCTAGGGTGCTCCATAATTGCAAACAAAGACTTGGATGAATAGAGCACCACAAGTTTAACAAATCATCCTTACTGATCATCCTCAAAAGAGGCACGGATCACTAGGAAACAACATGAACATATGGCATATTGATAAGAACAGATCAAGGACTTAGTGAAATTCAAGTCCCTGAAATCAGCATTAACGAATGCACTACTTTGCAAGCTTGTGCTAGTCACCACATATATCACAAAAATACATGGATAGCACCTCTGTAAAGATGGCAAAGCATATAACAAAACACATGTAGGGCTCAGGAGCATATCATGCACACATTAATCATGGCAAAAATGACAAATAGCTATTTGGTGCAGCAGATCTAACAATTAACTCAAATAGCATTCTTCCAACAGCATTTCGGGCATCAAGATGAGCTCAAATGAAAATTATGCAATGAGAAGAAATGATGTACTCTCTGAGGCGAACATTTTGATATGCTACACGACCAAAACGGAGCTACGGATGCGGAGATATAGCATGATGAAAAATGCAATTTATCTAGGGTTTCAGGAGAAAAGTCAACCGGGACAAAACTCCAGATCCAGATCTGGCCGGGCGCGCGGATCGAGGTCGCCGAAGCTTCGTCGGAGACGTCGTCGTGGAGGAGGTCGGCGGCTTGCCGAACGACGAGGGAGGCCGGAGAGGACGTCGGGGAGGCGCGGCGAGGCGGAGCTGCTCCGAGCGCGGCGAGGAGGCGGTGGTGCGGCGGACGGCGAGGCGGCGGTGGTGCGGTTGGCCGGTGAGGCGGCGGAGGTGCGGTTGGCCGGCGAGGCGGCGGCGAAGGGCGGCGCTAGGCCGGGGGCAGCGTGCGACCGGATGGGCCTCGGGAGGGCCCGGCCTGGGCTCCCCGGGCCGGTGATGTGGGCGCGGGCGAACCACGGCTCGACACGTGGCGGCGGTGGGATGGAGCGGACGCGTCCGGCGCCGGCGGACGTTGTCTGGCGCGCGGAAGAGTGGATCTAGGGTTTAGGGGGGAGGGGGGACCCGTGAATCTCGGAGGAGGACCTATTTATAGGCATAGGAGGAGCTAGGAGAGTCCAAATGAGGTGCGGTTTTCGGCCACGCGATCGTGATCGAACGTTCTAGATGATGGAGAGGGTTTGGGCCAAATTGGAGGGGTGTTGGGCTGCAACACACACGAGGCCTTCTCGGTCCCTCGGTTAACCGTTGGAGTATCAAACGAAGTCCAAATGGTATGAAACTTGACAGGCGGTCTACCGGTAGTAAACCAAGGCCGCTTGGCAAGTCTCGGTCCAATCCGAAAATGTTTAACCCCCACACACGAAAAAAAAGTAGAAAGGACCACCGAAGGAGATAGGAGCGCCGGAATGCAAAACGGACAACGGGGAAAATCCTCAGATGCATGATACGAACACGTATGCAAATACAATGCACATGATGACATGATATGAGATGCATGACAACGACAACAACACACGGAGACAAAAACCCGAACTCGAGAAAATAAAATAACTTAGCGCCGGAAACGGCAAGAGTTGGAGTACATATTAGGTAAATCACATCCGGGGTGTTACACCTACAATAGCCACGATAATCCTGTCATTTTTTGCAATTGCACCTTTTTTATATATATTTAAACAAGGTATTTCTTACCTTCCTTGTCCTCGAGCTACTATTTGGCACGCCCGAGCTCTTGCTCGGACTGCTCGAGGTTCTGCTTTAGCGTGTCCACTTCCGCAGTTAGTGCGGCGGACGCCAACAGAGAAGTCTGCATACGCATATTGACTTCTTTTTGTTAGACTCCTGTGAATTTTATTTGATCCTCTATTCGGCTTTTCTTCCCGAATGCCAAACAGAGTACCAGGGGCTACTGTCTATGCGGTAATATTATTTACACATTCTTTACTTACCTCAAAGCCTGTTAAAAGGCTAGCACAAGCTTCAGCCAGTCCACTCTTGGCGGACTGAACCTTGTGGACCACCGCACTCATAATGGTGCGGTGCTCCTCGTCGATGGAGGCACCTTTGAGCACCTCCAACAGATTGTCCGGCGCCTCCGGTTGGACGGGGGTCACCGGCACGGTGGGCTTGCTCCTCTTGGAAGGAGGTCGTCCGCCGGACTCTGGAACCTTTGAAGGTTCCGGAGCGGCGTCCGGCCTAGAGCCGGACTTGGAGCCCTGGGGGGTTTTATCCCCTTTACTCCTGGAGTCCGGGAGATCGCCTTGCGGCGCCTCCAGGACCACCTCCTCCTGGCTTGGAACCTGTTGGGATAACACTTCGGCGTCGTCCGTAGGGCGGGGGAGGTAGCCGTTGGAAGTGAATTCACATCCGATGAGTCCAGTGAACCGCTCGACGACGCGTCGAGCCGGTCTTTGGGTAGGCTGCATAATCATATTCGACATAAGGGAAAGCTGTGCAATAAAGGAATACTATGAATTACTCTGGTATCCGGATACTTACGATTTCGCCAGGGGCTTGGCCCTGAGCGGCCACTCCTCTCCGCCGTCGTCGGCGTCGGTGGAGTAGTCCGGAGGAAGGCTTTTCCCCTTCTTGGACCCTTCGGCCTCCCCAGTGAGGGTGGCCTTCCTTTTCTTCTCTCCTCCCGCTGGAGGGGGAGAGGTCTCTTCTTCCTCCTCCTCGTCTTCACGGGAGGAATGCGCCTTGGAGCCGTCGGATGATGAACCCGACACCTCCTGGCGCCGGGCACTTTTTCAAGTCCCCGTGTCCTTCTTCATGGCCTTCTTCTCCGGCACCACATAGGGTGCCGGAACCAGCAGCTTCGCCAAGCGGGCATCGGCTGGGTCTTCGGGCAAAGGAGCCGAACAGTCGATCTGTCCGGACTTCGCCTGCCAATCCTGTCAAAGGTAAGGGAGCTTAGATCGTGCATAGAGTTAAACTATGAAAAACTAATACCTTGTACAAGGTACAAACAACTTACCGTGCTAGCGTGACGCTGCGCGCTGAATCCGTGATCCTCGGTAGCGGATGCGGGAGTCTCGGCGCCCTTGAAAAGCACCTTCCAGGCATCTTCGTACGTCGTGTCGAAGAGCCTGCTCAGAGTTCGGTGCTGCGCCGGGTTGAACTCTCACAGATTGAAGGCCCGTTGTTGACACGGGAGATCCGGCGGATGAGCATAACCTGGACTACGTTGACAAGCTTGAGTTGCTTGTTCACCAGCGTTTGGATGCATGTTTCCAGTCCAGTCACCTCTTCTTTGCTGCCCCACAACAGGCCCGTTTCTTTCCAGGACGTGAGCTGCGTTGGGGGGTCGGGGGCTGCGACCCACTCAGGGCGCGCGGCTCGGTGATGTAAAACCACCCTGATTGCCACCCCTTCAGGGTCTCTACAAAGGAGCCCTCGAGCCATAAGACGTTGGGCATCTTTCCCACCATGGCGCCTCCGCACTCTGCCTGGTTGTCACGCATCACCTTCGGCTTGACATTGAAAGTCTTGAGCCATAGGCCGAAATGGGGGCGGATGCGGAGGAAAGCCTCGCACATGACGATAAACGCCGAGATGTTGAGGATGAAGTTTGGGGCCAGATCATGGAAATCCAGGCCGTAATAGAACATGAGTCCCCGGACGAATGGGTGGATAGGAAAACCAAGTCCGCGGAGGAAGTGGGGAAGGAACACTACCCTCTCATGGGGCCTTGGGGTGGGAAGGAGTTGCCCCTCTTCAGGAAGCCGGTATGCAATGTTGTTAGACAAGTATCCGGCCTTCCTCAGTTTCTTGATGTGTCCCTCCGTGACGGAGGAGACCATCCACTTGCCTCCCGCTCCGGACATGGCTGGAAAAGGTTGAGGAGGGGAGTGCGGACTTGGGCGTTGGAGCCCGAGTGCGCGAAAATGGATGGGCAAAGGAGGAAGAAGGCGTAGGTGAAAAGGTGGATCCTTATACCCTTATATGGGTGGACGCAACTACGTGTCCCCACCAGCCTGGTAAAACTCGCTTATCTCCAAGCACCGTAATCAATGGCACGGTTGGGTTACCCACGCCCGTATTGATGAGAATCCCGAAATAAGGGGACACGATCTCTACTTCGACGAGACGTGCCAAGGAAATCGCCTCGCATGACACGCTGAGGTGGGACAATAAAACGATTCGAATAAAGGCTTGGCCATGGTGCGATGTCACACTACGGAATACGTCAGCAAATTAGATTTGTGTAAATATTATTCTCTCTATGGCAATATGTGGAAACTTATTTTACAGAGCCGGACACTATCTTTGTGTTCAAAATCTTCTATGAAGTACCTGGAGGAGGAACCCGCCTTGCAATGCCAAAGACAATCTGCGCACCGGACTCGTCGTCATTGAAGCCTGGTTCAGGGGCTACTGAGGGAGTCCTGAATTAGGGGGTGTTCGGATGGCCGGACTATACCTTCAGCCGGACTCCTGGACTATGAAGATACAAGATTGAAGACTTCGTCCCGTGTCCGGAAGGGACTTTCCTTGGCGCGGAAGGCAAGCTTGGCGATACGGATATGTAGATCTCCTACCATTGTAACCGACTTTGTGTAACCCTAACCCTCTCCGGTGTCTATATAAACCGGAGGGTTTTAGTCCGTAGGACAACATGCAGAACAACAATTATACCATAGGTTAGCTTCTAGGGTTTAGCCTCTCCGATCTCATGGTAGATCTACTCTTGTACTACCCATATCATCAATATTAATCAAGCAGGATGTAGGGTTTTACCTCCATCAAGAGGGCCCGAACCTGGGTAAAACTTCGTGTCCCTTGCCTCCTGTTACCATTTGGCCTAGACGCACAGTTCGGGACCCCCTACCCGAGATCCGCCGGTTTTGACACCGACAATCGAACTCCCACTTGAGTTCGGTAGCATCACCTGCACTGGTGTCATCGGCACCTGCAACTGTTTGGAAGTATCTGTGAGTCACAAGGACTCAGCAATCTCACACCCGCGAGATCAAGACTATTTAAGCTTATGGGTAGGATAAGGTAATGAGGTGGAGCTGCAACAAGCGCTAAGCAAATATGGTGGCTAACATACGCAAATAAGAGCGAGAAGAGAAGCAATGCATGATCGAAAAACTATAATGTGATCAAGAAGTGATCTGAAACTACTTAAGCACAACATAACACAAGAACATGTTCACTTCCCGGACTCCGCCGGAAAGAGACCATCACGGCTACACACGCGGTTGATTCATTTTAATTAAGTCAAGTGTCAAGTTATCTACAACCGGACATTGACAAATTCCCATCTGCCTCATAACCGCAGGCACGGCTTTCGAAAGTTTATACCTTGCAGGGGTGTCCCAACTTAGCCCATCACAAGCTCTCACGGTCAACGAAGATATTCCTTCTCTCGGAAGACCTGATCAGACTCGGAATTCGGTTACAAACTTTTCGACAATGGTAAAACAAGACCAGCAAGACCACCCGACTGTGCCGACAAATCCCGATAGGAGCTGCACATATCTCGTTCTCAGGGCACACCGGATGAGACAAGCTACGAGTAAAAACCAGCCCTCAAGTTTCCCAAGGTGGCCCCGCAGGCGGCTCGGTTCGGATCAACACTTAGAGAAGCACTGGCCCGGGGGGTTAAAATAAAGATGACCCTCGGGTCTGCAGAATCCAAGGAAAGGTTATAGGTTGTTAGGCAAATGGTAAAACCAAGGTTGGGCCTTGCTGGAGGAATTTTATTCAAAGCGAACTGTCAAGGGGTTCCCATAACTCCCAACCGCGTAAGGAATGCAAAATTAAGGAACATAACACCGGTATGACGGAAACTAGGGCGGCAAGAGTGGAACAAAACACCAGGCATAAGGCCGAGCCTTCCACCCTTTACCAAGTATATAGATGCATTAATTAAATAAGAGATATTGTGATATCCCAACATATCCATGTTCCAACATGGAACAAACTTCAGCTTCACCTACAACTAGCAACGCTATAAGAAGGGCTAAGCAAAAGCGGTAACTTAGCCAAACAATGGTTTGCTAGGAAAGGTGGGTTAGAGGCTTGACATGGCAATATGGGAGGCATGGTATAACAAGTGGTAGGTAGCGCGATATAGCGATAGAACGAACAACCAGCAAGCAAAGAGAGAAGTGATTTCTAGGGTATGGTCATCTTGCCTGAGATCCCACAAGGAAGAAGAACGAGTCCATGAAGAAGACAAACTGACGTAGTCGAACGGATCCTCACAAACGCAATGTTACTGGAACTAATAAGAAGAAGCAACACCGGAAAGAAGCAAGCAACATAGTAAACAACCAAACACATAAACATCGCGTGATGCACAATCGCGTATGATGCATGTCCGGTTTAATGAGGCATGGCATAGCAAAGTGCACAAACAACACTACAAATTAAGTGGAGCTCAATAGGCAACAAGTTGCATATCGATGAAATACCACATTCGATTATTTAGTTCACTTCCGGTTATGTCGTGGAGTTGACACGACAGATGTCCTAGAGCGAGGACTTAGTCGTAGAGCCATCGCACTGGGAAGCTTAAAGGGGTTAATTGGGACAAAGGACACGAGAGGGTTTTATACTAGTTCGGCCCCTTATGATGAAGGTAAAAGCCTACGTCTAGTTGTGATTGGTATTGCTGAGGTTTCGATCTCCAAGAGGCTCAACTCGCCGGCTTGGTTATCGACTTCGTTGTTTCTTGCCTTAAACTGCCACCGGGTCGTCCCCTTATATACACGGGTTGACCCCAGGTGGCCTACGGAGTCCCGGCCGGCTCATAATCGTGTCCGGCTCAGTGACTTTCTTTAGATGCCTTTCTGTACAAGTATTTGCCGTCCATATGGCGGTTTACAATAACGGGCCTTAAGCCGGCCCGAGGCCCTTGGGCATTTTATATGTTTAATAAACTATCATCTTGACTGCATATTGGGCTTCTTAGGTAAACCGCCATTAGGGTTGACCGGGCCCCTCCTGGGCGGGTCATACTGGTAGTAATATCCCCAACATTAGGCCCCAGGTTGACTTTGAACCTTGTTCTTTGTCAATCTTCAATACTTAGACGAAATCCCTCTTCTGCCTGAAAAAACTTTGTAACCCGCCGTGACATCATCTTTTGAAAACAAAAAACTTTCATGACGTCATCTTCCAACGGATCTTTGATTTTTAATGCTGCCCGAGAATCGAGGTGTCTATATAGCTGGATAACCATTATTTGGTTCTCCCTTGATTTTCGCGCCCGTCTGTTCGCATCTGCCCTTATAAATAGGCACGCGGCCGGTCCTTCTCATTCTCCTTTCTTCCTCATCTTCTTCTTCTCGCAACCTCTATAGTTGCTCGAACTCCGCCGCCGCCGCAACTCTCATCGTCATCGTCAAGCTTGGCCGCTGCATCACCCTGAGTCCGTCCAGAGAACGCGGCGACTCTTCGCGGCAGGTCTGCATCTTGTAAGTTTTCTTCTCTCTCATGCACCTAGATTTGTTCTAGGTTTGCGAGTTCTTCAGTGTTCTTCACCTGTTCGCCATGGATCATCTTGTAGATCTTCTCCGCAACTTCTTTTGATCCAAAGAAGAGATATAACTCGCGTGGTAGTTGTTTGGCATTCATTTTTTATATCAGTAGATCCCTTTTACCTATATAGATGCTTCTTTATAGTCGACGAACTCATCTGTACTAGGTTTTTAGGTCTAGAATATTTTCCTTTTTGAAACAGCCTTTTGATCCAAAATGATAATGATAGCTTGCTGAAACTTGTTTATGCCAACACTTAACTGAATCTGCTTTCCGAAAAGTAGTCATGGCGGCTTACCACTCCGGCTTTCTTTTCCCTATATGTCATTAGCCCTTAGTTAAGCCGCCGTTACTTGTTTTATAATTTCAACCTTTAACTGTTAATTGACCCGGCACTTTATTTTTCCTTTTCTAGTCCCTTGTTCATCATGCCGTCAAAGACACCCACCATCTGCAATTGGGTTCCCTCAACCATAACTGAGGAGCGTCTGAAAGAGTTCTTCCTTATTGGATTTCTGCCTTCAAGAAACATCATGTCTTATTGTGCTCCTGATCCGGAAGAAGAATTACCCAATCCAAAAGACGGTGAAGTGATCGTTTTTACTGATCACATGAACCGGGGCTTCTCACCACCCGGTTCAAAAAATTTCAGAGAAGTTCTTCACTTTTTCAAACTCCATCCTCATGATATTGGGCCCAATTCCATATCCAATATCTGTAACTTCCAGGTGCTCTGTGAGGTATATCTTCAGCAAGAGCCGACTGTGGAACTATTTAGAGAGTACTTTAATCTGAACCGGCAAAACAAGTGCACCAATGGCCTGAGCTTAGAACTTGGAAGCATCTCAATTCAACATCGGCAGGGTGCAGTTTTCCCTCTCATAGTTTTACCAAGTCACCCAAAGGACTGGAACCAAACTTGGTTTTACTGTCAGGACGTCTCACCCGCCAATGAAAAGCCACTGCCGGGTTACCGCCCCGATCGTCTTGACACCAAGTTCGCCCTACCAGATAAACTTACTGTTGATGAACGCAAGAAACTGATTCCATCTATCAGAAGAATCAATGGTTTGTTGGGGAACGGTTTAACCGGAGTCGATCTAACCCGCTGCTGGATCTCATGGCGGATTATTCCATTAAGCCGTCGTTCAAAGTTGATGTATGAGTATGGTGGAGATCCGGATGACTCTCCCCGTCATACTCTGGCTCAATTAACCGAAGAAGATGTTGTCGCAATGTCAAATCTTCTGGTGAATGCGAAATACGAAGATTGCAGTGTTGTTGGGTTAAGTCCCTTCTGTAAATTTAACCCGGTACGAGAAGTAAGGGCATTCTGATCTTTTTCCTTTGTATTTTGTCCAGCCGTATTGTTTATCACTAATCCTTCCTCTTGTCTTTGTAGGCCAACTCTGACTTTTGGAAAGTGAAATACGACCATGAAGCTGCCAAGAAGGCGAAACTTGCCGCCATGAACGCCAAGAGATCGACCCGGAGAACGAAGAAGAAAAGAAAACCACTGTTGAAGATTTGATGAAACTTGATGACTCATCTGACTCGGAGGTAGCCCTTGATTCCCTTCCCCAACTTTTTAACAATCTTATTGACACTGATCCTTACCAGGATGACACTGGGGCTAGTCAAGCCGGGAAGCAGAGGTAACTATCATTTCCTCCGACTCAGAGCCCTTACCAAGACACAAAGTTCGACGAGTGATCCGTAAAGTAAGGTTTTCTAACCCCTTAGCTCACTTGGATCTCAACTTTCATTTGAAAAAGCAGCAGCATGAAAGCAGTCGTGAAGTTGAGATTGAAGATGAGCCGGCTGTCGTCCTTCAACAGACCCCTCGGAAACGTCCGAACGAGGTTTACTTATTACTGGCTGTAACTTGTTTTAATGGATCCTGCTCCTTGTATTTCTTTTAACTCCTTTCTCTTACCTTTTCAGGAGGTGTCTCATTCTTCAGGCGACTCATCACAAACACAATTCACGGCTTCCAAGACTGCCACTGGGTAACCAGAATTCCTCTTTTCTTCTGGGTTGATCAATTGTATCTTGATGCTGACTGTCCTGTAATATATATTTTTTCTTTAGCGGCCAGGCTAAATCCAAGAAGGCGAAGGTAACAAAGCCGGCGGAAGACCCGCCAGTACCAATGTCTGAGCCGGCTAGGCCGCCTTCTCCTTTGACTGCCACCCCAGAAGACCCGCCTATTATCCATGAAGCAAATCCTTCGGAGCTGTCCCTTGACCAAGCCACTATGAATCCTTCCACAGTTGGACCGTCAAGCTCAACTGACCCGCCGTCTCCACATGTTCAAGATGTTCAAATTACTGGGAGCCGTTTTGTTGAGCCAGGGAATCCAACGGTGTTGGCTCGGTGCACAGCTAAGTAAGAAGCATTGGAGAGGCAGAAGGTTCGCTTTGATGTTGCCAACTACGACCGTCTTAATGCCAGTGATATTCTATCCGGCTATCTCAGTCATGTACACTCCAGTCGTGAGTCTGAGATCGAGATGGTCAAGCAACTTCAGTTGAAATATGAGGTACGTTGTTTCCTGTTCACCAATATTCCTTTAGCCCCCAAGTCTGTAGATTATGAGAGAAACGAAATAACCTGTAGACTTAAAATATAGGCTGAGACCTTTATCTCTGAATATTTGCCTGATATTGATAGAAACAAGACTTCACCCATAGTCCCCAAGGACCGGTTTATTTTGATCATTAATGAGTCGGTACTTCAGAATTTTAAAACTAACTGCAAGTACTTAACATTCCGGTTTATCCTTGATAAACTTGTTGAACTGTGTACATTAGCCCCCAAGTGCCAAGTGTTGTTACTTTGTAAAGGACTTGGGACTTCAAATATGTTGGTAGAGTCGATTTTTTTTGATTTGGCATACATTAGCCTCCAAGTGCCAAGTGGTTTATTCGTAAAGTACTTGGGACTTGAATCTTGAGTTTGCATACTGGAATTTAAACAAAGTCTTGACTTATCTGAATGTTTCACAGAATGCCTTGTCTAAACTAAACTCTCAACTGACTGACGCAAAGACCTGGTTAGCGAGCCAGGAGTCAGAAATCAAGTCTTTCACCTCCAAACTGCAATTAAGCCTTTCTGAAACAGAGAATTTGAAAGCCAGCTTTGCTGTCAAAGAGAAAACTTGGGAGGATGAGAAAACACTTCTGATCCGGCGAGCTGAGACAGCCGAAACAGCTCTGAAGGAAATATCAACCGAGCTGAACGGTTTAAAGGGCCGGGTGTCTCAGATGGTCGCTGCTATCTTTGGTAAGCTGCCTTGTTTTGACCTTTCATGTATTTTATGCCAAACCGGAATGTGATCCACCAACTTACTCTGTTAAATACATGCAGGTCCACGAAGTAAAAATCTGAGCCAAGGCCCATTGATTAAACTGAAGGCTGTATACACCTTAGTTGAACAATTGTACACTGGTGCACAATGGGCTCTGGCCGCTATCTCTCCTGCAAATCAAGGACCCAACCGGCTTAGCGATGTCCTGAAGAAGCTGTCCTTCCTTCCGGCGAGATTCCAAGAAGTAAAATGCTCCTGCGCGCGAGCCGGAGCTTTGACTGCCCTAAGCCGCTCCAAGGCTTGGGTGCCAGACCTAGACCCAGCGGACGTGCCAAGAGGTTATCCTACTGTGAAGGAGGACAGGTCTCCATTTGATCAGGATGATTTCATAGCGTGTGTACGCGAAGTCCGGCCTCAGGCGACTAGCCTTGGAGAAGACACCAATGTTGACAAGTACCAGCCAGGTTTTGACAATGAAAATAAGAAGATGGCCACTCCTTCATACAAAGTAGCAGACCTGATCCCACCTGTGAGAGAAGATACCTTTGCTCCGGAAATTGAACCGGTCGGCCTGATTGACGACGAAGTCGAATTTGTCGCCATGAACGGCTTTGATTGGTCAAAATCCAATTTCCAGCAAACAGAAGGTGGTGAACCGGCGAGGGAGGGACAATGATCATCTTCCTAGGCTTATAAAGCCTTGTAATAACTTTAGTTAAAACACTGCATGTTTGCTTATGCCGTCGTGCATAAAATACTTCTATGTGAATCTGTGTTTCAGATGTCAATGTATGCATTATTTAATGTTTGTCTCTGCAATGGTTGAACTCTGTTCCTGTGAATACAAGGAAAAGACTGGCAAGGCGGTTTAGAACCAACTAGGCTTAAACACCTAATGTACAACCCATAAATTTACCTCAATAAGAAAAACAGAGACAAATGTAAATAAAGGGTAAGGTTTAATACTAACTCTTGAGTTGACGCAGCAGGTAAGCGCGTATAAGTAAAAAACCATACCTTATCCTTGTTGATCTTTAGATCGCCGGTTTAAATAACCCGGGTGATGAATTGATAATTCAATGTGTATGAAAAGTTAATATTCCTTGAACACTCAATGATCATCATACCTTAGTAGCTCGTACCTTTGGATCCTTGCACCACCGGCTTGAATAACCCGGGCGGCTGTGTTGTCCAATAATTGAGCCGGCGAAGAAAACCAGACTATCTCATTTCTAATATTGAAAACAACAAAAACTCAAAGGCAAGCAACAGATAATAAACATAATTTGAACTGTGTATTCAAAAGGTTGGTGTTCTTGATTCGAATGCGATCAGTAAACCGGACCAAAGGGGTTAAGCTAAGGTTCGAATACGACCATATAGCCCCCAGTGGCATTGGCGTTGCGCCGATCAAGAGGGTACCGACATCTATGTTCTCTTTGGTTTGAATACGACCTATGTTTGAACAGGAAGCCCCCAAATGATCTGGAGCAGTTTTTAATGACCCTGATTCAAATACGATCCAAGTCGGACTCAAAAGGAGTTAAGCTATGATTCGGATACGATCAAGAAGCCCCCAAGTGAGTTTGGCCTTGAGCCGATCAAGAGAGTTATGACAGCTATGTTCTCTTTGGTTTGAATACGACCTATGTTTGAACAGGAAGCCCCCAAGTGACCATAATATTTACAGCTAGATTCGGAAACGATCATGAGCTGGACTAAAAAGGTTAAACTTGATTCAAATATGATTAGCTCCTTAATAGTCATTTGTGAATAAAAAATAAAAGATGCATAGTCTTTGAAAAGAAAAGAGACCGATGGTCTTACTTTATTGCTTATCATCGTATATACAATGTGAACATATGTACATGTTGAGAGCCGGTGGCTCAGGTGTAATATGGCCGAAGTTGAGCAATGTTCCATGGCCGGCGGGCTCCTCTTCCGACTTACGTGAGTCTGCATGCTCTCGAATGTCAATGAGGTAGTAGGACCCATTGTTTAAATTTTTACTGACCATAAAGGGTCCTTCCCAAGGTGGGGATAACTTGTGTGCATCTGAAAGATCTTGGACGAGCCGGACCACCAAGTCGCATTCCTGAAAAGTTTTGGACTTAACCCGGCGGCTGTGATAACGACACAGGTCCTGTTGATAAATTGCTGACCGCGCGGCTGCTAAGTCTCTTTCTTCATCCAACAAGTCAAGCGCATCCTGTCTGGCTTTTTCATTGTTAGCTCAACATAAGCCGCCACACGGGGCGAGTCATGACGGATGTCACTGGGTAATACTGCTTCTGCTCCGTAAACCATGAAGAAGGGTGTGTAACCCGTAGACCTGTTGGGTGTAGTATTGATACTCCATAACACTGAAGGCAATTCCTTTACCCAACAACCCGGTGTTCGCTATAAAGGAACCATAAGCCGGGGTTTGAGCCCTTTCAGAATTTTCTGATTGGCTCTCTCCGCTTGACCATTGGATTGAGGATGAGCTACGGAAGAAACATCAAGCCGGATGTGCTCTCGCTGACAAAATTCTTCCATAGCCCCTTGGGATAGATTTGTTCCATTGTCTGTGATAATACTGTGTGGAAAACCGAAACGGAAGATTACTTTTTTCATGAACTGAACCGCCGTGGCTGCATCACACTTACTCACAGGCTCCGCCTCAACCCATTTGGTGAACTTATCAACAGCTACCAATGATGTGTCTTTTTATCCTTAGATCTTTTGAAAGGTCCCACCATGTCGAGCCCCCAGACTGCAAACGGCCAAGTGATTGGAATCATCCGGAGCTCTTGAGCCGGCACATGCGCTCATCGTGCAAATTTATGACATCCATCACATCTACTGACCAGATCTTCTGCATCAGCGTGAGCCGTTAACCAGTAAAAACCATGACGAAACGCCTTGGCCACTAAAGATTTTGACCCGGCGTGATGACCACAATCGCCTTCATGGATTTCACGAAGGATTTCTTGACCTTCTTCGGGGGAAACACACCGCTGAAACGCTCCGGAAACACTGCGATGAAATAACTCTCCATCCAAAATCGTCATGGACTTAGACCGCCAGGTTATCTGTCGAGCCAGGGTCTCATCCGCTGGCAATTCTCCCGGGGTCATGTAAGCCAAGAATGGCACCGTCCAATCTGGGATGACATGAAGAGCCGCCACCAACTGCGCCTCCGGGTCAGGAACAGCTAAATCTTCTTCTGTGGGCAACTTGACAGAGGGGTTATGCAAAATATCTAAAAAGGTGTTGGGTGGTACCGGCTTACGTTGAGACCCCAGCCGGCTCAAAGCATCAGCTGCTTCGTTTTTTCGACGGTCAATGTGTTCCACCTGATAACCTTTAAAGTATCCTGCAACAGCATCAACCTCTCGGCGATAAGCCGCCATGAGAGGGTCTTTGGAATCCCACTTTCCAGACACCTGCTGAGCCACTAGATCTGAATCACCAAGACAGACCCAACTCAAGCTCAGATCCTTTGCCACTCGAAGACCATGGAGCAATGCTTCATACTCTGCTGCATTGTTAGTGCATGGAAACATCAATCGTAACACATAACAAAATTTATCACCTCGTGGGGAAGTTAATACAACTCCAGCCCCCGAGCCTTCCAATTGCCTGGACCCATCAAAATGAATAGTCCAATATGTGTTGTCCAGCTTTTCTTCTGGCATCTGCATCTCTGTCCAGTCATTGATGAAGTCAACCAGGACTTGAGACTTAATCGCAGTGCATGGAACATACTTCAGCCCATGAGACCCAAGCTCAATTTCCCACTTGGCAACTCGCCCTGTAGCTTCTCTGTTTTGAATAATGTCTCCCAAAGGAGCAGAGCTAACCACAGTGATTGGATGTCCCTGAAAGTAATGCTTAAGCTTCCGGCTTGCCATGAACACCCCATAAACAAGCTTCTGCCAATGTGGATATCGTTGCTTAGACTCAATTAGCACTTCACTGACATAATAAACCGGCCGTTGAACCGGATGCTCTCTGCCAGCCTCCTTGCGTTCTACCACCATAGCCACACTAACAGCCCTTAAGTTGGCAGCCACGTATAACAATAGTGGCTCTTTCTCAATTGGAGCAGCTAGGACCGGCGGCTCAGCCAGTTGTGCCTTCAGATCCTCAAAAGAGGTGTTCACAGCATCACTCCAAACAAAAACATCCGTTTTATTCATCAATTGATACAAAGGCATAGCCTTTTCCCCTAACCGGCTTATGAACCGGCTCAAAGCAGCCAGACGACCCACCAGTCGTTGAACATCATTGACGCAGGTTAGTTTGGCTAGAGATGTGGTTGCCTTGATTTTCTTCAGGTTAGCTTCAATACCTCGGTTAGACACCAGAAAACCCAAGAGCTTGCCGGCTGGTACTCCAAAAACACACTTGGCCGGGTTAAGCATCATCTTATAAACCCGAAGATATCAAAAGTCTCTTTCAGGTATGTGACCAAGGTTTCTTCTTCCCTGGATTTTACCACTATATCATCCACATAGGCATGAACATTGCGCCCAATTTGATTGTGAAGACAATTCTGCACACACCGCTGGTAAGTCGCCTGGGCACTCTTAAGCCCAAAAGGCATAGACACATAGCAGAAAGCCCCAAAAGGAGTTATAAATGTTGTCTTCTCTTGATCCTTGACTGCCATCTCAATCTGATGATAACCGGAGTAAGCATCTAAGAAACTCAATCATGCGCAACCCGCCGTAGCATCAATGATCTGATCAATACGGGGAAGAGCAAAAGGATCAGTCGGGCAAGCCTTGTTCAAATCGTGTAATCCACACACATGCGCCAGGTGCCATTCTTTTTTAGTACAAGCACCGGGTTAGCTAACCATTCTGGGTGAAAGACCTCCACAATGAACCCAGCCGCCAAGAGCCGGGCCACCTCTTCTCCGATGGCCTTGCGCCTTTCTTCATTGAACCGTCGAAGAAACTGTCTGACAGGTTTGAACTTTGGATCGATATTAAGAGTGTGCTCAGCGAGTTCCCTCGGGACACCCGGCATGTCTGAAGGTTTCCATGCAAAGATGTCCCGGTTCTCATGGATGAACTCGATGAGAGCGCTTTCCTATTTCAGATCCAAGTTTGCGCTGATGATGAACTGTTTGGATGAATCGCCAGGCACAAAGTCAACCATCTTAGTGTCATCAGCTGATTTGAACTTTAACTCCGGCTCATGCTCTGTTGTTGGTTTCTTTAATGACGTCATGTCCGCCAGGTCAACATGATCCTTATAGAATTTCCAGTCCTCTGTTGCACAAACAGATTCAGCATAGGCAGCATCCCCCTCTTCACATTCCAAGGCTATCTTCCGGCTCCCATGGACTGTAATGGTGCCCTTGTGACCTGGCACTTGAGCTGCAAATACACGTAACACGGCCGAGCCATGAACTTGGCATGAGCCGGCCGCCCAAACAGAGCATGATATGGGATTTTGATCTTAACCACTTCAAAGGTTAATTTTTCTGCCCTGGAGTCATACTCATCCCCAAAGGCTACCTCCAGCTCGATCTTACCAACTGGGTATGCCAACTTACCGGGTCCCACACCATGAAAAACAGTGTTGGATTGTTTAAGATTTTTATCCATCAATCCCATCCGGCGGAACGTCTCATAGTAAAGGATGTTGATGCTGCTGCCTCCATCCATGAGTACCTTAGTAAACTTGTACCCACCAACCTGAGGTGCCACTACCAAAGCCAAGTGACCTGAATTATCAACCCGGGGCGGGTGATCCTCTCTGCTCCACACAATAGGCTGCTCCGACCAACGTAGATAACGTGGAATTGCCGGTTCAACGACATTGACAGCCCTCTTGTGGAGTTTCTGGTCTCTCTTACATAAACTGGTAGTAAAGACATGATACTGTCCGCTACTCAACTGCTTCGGGTTGCTCTGATAGCCGGATTGTTGCTGCTGTTGATCCCTGGTGACCAGGATGACCCTGACCATGAAAACCTCCTCCGCTTGAACCGGCGCCCGGGCCCTGAAAGCCGCCTCCAACTGAGCCGCCACCCGGGTCGTGACCCCCATCAAATGCGTTTGAATTTTTAAACGCCTTCATGATCGTGCAATCCTTCCACAAGTGGGTGGCTGGCTTCTCCCGGGTGCCGTGTCTTGGACAAGGTTCATTCAACAACTGCTCAAGGGTGGGGCCTGACCCGCCTGATCGAGGGGGTTGTCTGCCCTTGCGCCGCTGATTACCACCCTGCGCATTAGTATTAGCAACAAACTCATCAGCCTTATGCTTATTACCTCCTTGATTCGCCGGGTTATGCTGGTGACCCTTGCCGTTGCCGTTCTTCTTTCCCTTCGTTGCTTTTTCTTCATCAGATGCCGGGTCTTTGGTGGTATCAGAATCGGCATATTTGACAAGAGCCGCCATCAACGTTCCCATGTCATTACAGTCACGTTTAAGCCGCCCCAACTTCTGCTTCAGAGGTTCAAAACGGCAATTTTTCTCCAACATCAAAACTGCTGAGCCGGCGTCCATTTTATCAGACGAATGTATTATCTCCTTGACCCGGCGCACCCAATGGGTTGTAGATTCTCCATCCTCTTGCTTGCAATTGGTCAGGTCCACAATCGACATTGGCTGCTTACACGTGTCTTTAAAGTTCTGGATGAACCGTGCCTTCAACTCTGCCCATGAGCCGATGGAATTAGGTGGTAATCCTTTCAACCATGTCCGAGCCGTTCCATCCAACATCATGGTAAAGTACTTGGCCATTGCTGCATCGCTAACCTCCAACAGCTCCACCATCTCATAACTCTCAATCCAAGCCCCCGGCTGTAGGTCAGTCGTGTAGTTAGGCACCTTATGAGGTCCCTTGAAATCCTTGGGCAACCGCTCATTGCGTATGGCTGGGACTAAGCAAGGTACGCCTCCGGTTCTTGTAGCCACTCCTGCCTTAACCGAGGTTGCTGGATAAGCCGGAAAGGTTTGGTGAGCCGCCTGCTCTGCTGCTATCTGAGCCGCCCGTTCCGCCTCTTGACGAATCCTTTCCTGATCCGCCAAGTTAAGGGCTCCAGCCCGCACCGGCTCATGTCTATATGTCTGGTTGTGGCATTGAGCATTACTTGACATCTCTGCAGATTCCATGTGCCTACTGTAACTCGGGCTCCGGCTTGGGCGAGGAGTTGAATGAATCCTGTCTCGACTGTAGGAGTATGCATCCTGCTGGGCCAAAGCCGTCTGAAGTAGTTCTCTTACCCTCCGGGTTTCAATTGCTGCTGGCGAGTCGCCTTCCATTGGGAGAGCTGCCAAACGAGCCGATGCCGCAATGACATTCTCCATGGGGTTGGAGAAGTGACCCGGGGGTGTTGATATATAACAAGGAGGAGTTGTATTCATGCGCGGAGGCTCCATGGTGCGTGGCTGAACTGGTGCACCGGGCGTCGTGACCCGGTTTGCCTCTGGCGGGTTGCTCCCTCCAGCTCCGGGTGTATGGAACAGATTCCTCGGATCCAACGTTAGAGGCAGATGCGACTGAGCTTTCTGACGCCTCCTCCTCATGACTTCGTTTGATGCATTAAGATCCACCGAGAACCGGAAGGTTTCTGCTTGAAGCTGCTGAGCACGAGCATCCAAAGCTGCTCGTTCTGCTGCCATCCGGGTTTCCTCCGTGGCTAGATTTTCCTTAGCTTGAACCATCTCCTCTCGCACGCGTGCCACTTCCGCGTCATGCTGGGCTTTATCCGCCGGCTCTACCGCAGCGGTTAACAGAGTCGTCAGCTTATCCATGAGGTCCATGAGAACCTGAGCCGGGGGGCGCACGGGGTCTCCTGACCCGACAGCTGCCGACCCGGTGGCCGCCGCTATCGCTGCGGTGGAGTTCTGCCCGGGCTGTGTCCCTGCCATAAAGATTCCAGCCCAATTCGGCGGCTCAAGGGGCTCCGGAATACTGCTGCCATCGGAACAGCCCCCGAGCATGCTGTCTTGCCATTGGTACAACGAGTCCGTCTCACCTGTTGATGATGCAGTATCAGAGCAGATAGCCGTCTCCCCGCCTTCCATCAATCCTTCGGAGTATTCACCGCCATGGACGCAGCCTACGAAAGCATGCTTCACAACAGATTGAACATGGGCTGACCCGGCGTGCTGAGCCGTTTCGATGAGGTTGGTGTGGACGTCCGGCTCAGGGCCTGACTTGCCGATCCGGCCAATGAAGACGTGAATTCCGCCGAAGGGGACCCGGTACCCATACTCGATCGAGCCGGCCTCGGGGCCCCAGCATTCGTCGTTGATGTAGAGTTTGCCGCGACGACTCTTGGTCATCCGGCCCACAACGTATCCCTTGAGCCCTTTGAAGTTGCCCTTTAAGAACTCAAATTCACCATGCGCTAGCCCCACGGTGGGTGCCAACTGTCGTGGATTTGACATGGCAGATGTCCTAGAGCAAGGACTTAGTCGTAGGGCCATCGCACTAGGAAGCTTAAAGGGGTTAATCGGGACAAAGGACACGAGAGAGTTTTATACTAGTTTGGCCCCTTACGATGAAGGTAAAAGCCTACGTCTAGTTGTGATTGGTATTGCTGAGGTTTCGATCTCCAAGAGGCTCAACTCGCCGGCTTGGTTATCGACTTCGTTGTTTCTTGCCCTAAACCTCCACTGGGTCATCCCCTTATATACACGGGTTGACACCAAGTGGCCTACGGAGTCCCGGCCGGCTCATAATCGTGTCCGGCTCGGTGACTTTCTTTACATGCCTTTCTGTACAAGTATTTGCCGTCCATATGGCGGTTTACAATAACGGGCCTTAAGCCGGCCCGAGGCCCTTGGGCTTTTTATATGTTTAATAAACTATCATCTTGACTGCATGTTGGGCTTCTTAGGTAACCCGCCATTAGGGCTGACCCGGCCCCTCCTGGGCGGGTCATACTGGTAGTAATATCCCCAACAGGTTATGTACCCAACAAAATTAAATGTTCTTAACATGGCAGGAGATGAAACATGAGTAAAAAACACAGTTAGGCATTTTAAATGAGGTCAGAAACATCAAACAACAATTCTGGAAAAATCCCCATATGTCATTAGCAATTTAATGCAAACAACAACTTAAACATTCTTGATGTTGTTATCATGATGCGGATGACATTTGCAAGGTTTATGCAATATTTATGAAAATGTTGATAAGAGCATATTATGAAGCATTTTTCACCGTGGTGGAAAGAAAGGGTGCCACGGCGATGAATCCGAAAATGATGCCATGACAACATATCAGTTCCGATAGCTCATGGAGATACCGGTGCAAAAAGGAAAAGTGCGGATGTGTGGAACACGCAACAGATGGTGGGGTGCTCTCGGTTACTGGGTTCCCACGGGTCGACGACGGTGTCAAATGAGGGGGAACATGCAAGTCTCAAATCGGACAAGGTGCAAACACGAGCATCTCATACAACATGCATTCGTTCACGAGCGGTCGTCTCCGCGGTATACCTCCGAAGCATGCGTTTCGAGGCGGTTCAACGTCGAGGGGAGTAGTCGTTCACGGGTCGTAGTGGAAGTAGTGGTACACGTTTCAAAGAGAAACTTGATGGATCTGAGGTCTCCGGCGTAGTGGTACACATTTCGTAGATGAACTCGGCGATCCGGAGAGGGTACTTGCCGGATCCACAACACTGTAACTATTCGTGGCAGAGGAACTTGATGTTCACGGTTCTTCGGGCAACGGTAGTCATACACGTCCATAGATTTTCGGGGCCACCGGTAGGGGTACTTGGCGATCACTCAACTTGGCGACCCGGTGTGGTAGTCGTTCGGGCGTCTAAGTGGTCTTGCCGGTCTTGCTCTCGACAACGTAGTTGTACAAGAGCGTCATCGAGCTTGTCGAATCCGAACTCTTCGAGGGCCATCGTGGTACTTGGGTTCTTGTGACAGCAGTGGTACAAGGTTGTCATGGAACTTGTGTTCGGGTCATGAAGTCGTACTAGACATCAGTGGTCTTCGAGGGACTTGGCATGTCCAAAATGTAGCAGCACAAAGGTCTCGGTCGAGAGCACTCGCGGCGGAGATGGAGAGGAGGCAGGCTTGGCGACCTGCTGCTGCTGAGTGAGGGCAAGGCTACGAGACGACAAGGTGGAGGCAAGGGAGCTCGACGAGGTCGAGGTCCGGAGCAGGCCATCGGGTGGCTCGGCACGGTGCAGCTCACGCACGAGGAGGGTAAGAAGGCACGACAACGAGTTTCCATGGCGATGCTTCGGTGGCAGGGCGCGGCGTTGGTCGAGGTCGACGGCGGCGCACGGCAGAATAAAAGCTTCGGTGGTGGCTGTTCTCAGCCAAGGAGGAGGCGGGAGAGCAGGGCGGACGAGCGGGAGGCTTGCGGGGCCTCGGGCACTCGAGCAGAGGAGGCAGCGCCTCGGGGCGACGGGGATGGACGGCTTCGTCGGAGATGCAGGCGCGGAGTCGCCAGAGTTGGCCTCTAGTGGCGGCGCGAGAGTGCTCCGGGCGACACAAGGATAAACAGAGGACGGGGAGGCCGGTGGGGCTCGGGTGGCAGCAGAGGGAGGTACGGGAGGCGAGATGGCGCGACGGTCGCGTGGTTCTGCGGTGGCTGGCGGCGGACAACAAAGAGGCAGTGCTCCAGCGGCCTCAGTCACCGGCGGTTGGCGACGCACATGAGGGGCAAGTAGAGATCAAGGAGAGGAGAGGGGCTGGAGGGTGAGCAAGAGAGGGAGCGGTCGAGGGAGAGGAGCGAGGTATGCGTGCGTGCGTTGAGTGGCGGCGGCAAGGAAACGAGAGGGAGAGGGAGATGGGATCGGGCTAGGTTAGTGTCACACCCACGATGCGGCTATATCTCCCACGTGTCGGAGCACGACTTAGAGGCATAACTGCATAGTAGGCATGTCGTAAGAGGGGTAATCTTGACACATCCCATGTACTGAATAAGAAAGGGGTAAAGAGTTGTCTTACAATCGCCACTTCACACAATACATAAATATAGCATTACATCATCCAGAATACAATCAAGGTCCGACTACGGAACCAAAATAAAAGAAGACTATCCCTAATGCTAGATCCCCCGATCGCCCCGACTGGGCTCCACTACTGATCAACTGGAAACGAAAACAACACAACGAACACGATCTTCATCGAGCTCCTCCTTGAGCTCGGTTGCTTCACCTGCATCTGGTTTTGGAAGTATCTGTGAGCCACGAGGACTCAGCAATCTCACACCCTCGTGATCAAGACTATTTAAGCTTATGGGTAGGAAAAGGTAGTGAGGTGGAGCTGCAGCAAGCACTAGCATATATGGTGGCTAACTTACGCAAATGAGAGCGAGAAGAGAAGCAAAGCACGGTCATGAACTAGAAGTGATCAAGAAGTGATCCTAGAACTACTTACGTTCAAACATAACACAAGAACCGTGTTCACTTCCCGGACTCCGCACGGCTACACACACGGTTGATGCATTTTAATTAAGTTAAGTGTCAAGTTCTCTACAACCGGATATTAACAAATTCCCATCTGCCCATAACCGCGAGCACGGCTTTTGAAAGTTCAAAACCCTGCAGGGGTGTCCCAACTTAGCCCATCACAAGCTCTCACGGTCAACGAAGGATATTCCTTCTCCCAGGAAGACCCGATCAGACTCGGAATCCCGGTTACAAGACATTTCGACAATGGTGAAACAAGACCAGCAAAGCCGCCCGAATGTGCCGACAAATCCCGATAGGAGCTGAACATATCTCGTTCTCAGGGCACAACGGATAGGTCAAGCTACGAGTAACACCAACCCTCGAGTTGCCCCGAGGTGGCCCCGCAGGCTACCCGGTTCGGACCAACACTTAGACAAGCACTGGCCCGGGGGGGTTAAAATAAAGATGACTCTTGGGTTGGCCGACCCAAGGGAAGGGTAATAGGTTGTTAGGCAAATGTAAAACTAAGGTTGGGCCTTGCTGGAGGAGTTTTATTCAAAGCGAACTGCCGAGGGGTTCCCATAACACCCACCCGTGTAAGGAACGCAAAATCAAGGAACATAACACTGGTATGACGGAAACTAGGGCGGCAAGATTGGAACAAAACACCAGGCATAAGGCCGAGCCTTCCACCCTTTACCAAGTATATAGATGCATTAATTAAATAAGAGATATTGTGATATCCCAACATATCCATGTTCCAACATGGAACAATCTTCATCTTCACCTGCAACTAACAACGCTATAAGAGGGGCTAAGCAAAAGCGGTAACCTAGCCAAACAACGGTTTGCTAGGAAAGGTGGGTTAGAGGCTGACATGGCAAAATGGGAGACATGATATAGCAAGTGGTAGGTATCGCGGCATAGCAATAGAGCGAACAACTAGCAAGCAAAGATAGAAGTGATTTCGAGGGTATGGTCATCTTGCCTGAGATCCTGCAAGGAAGAAGAACGAGTCCATGACGAAGACAAACAGACGTAGTCAAACGAATCCTCACAACTCCGGAACGAAACTGAAGCTAACGCGAGAAGCAACCCGGAAAGAAGCAAACAACATAGTAAACAACCATCACATAACATGGCATGATGCACAATCAAGTATGATGCATGTCCGGTTTAAATATGCACGACATGGCAAAGTGCAACAACCAAAACTACAAATTAAGTGGAGCTCAATATGCAACGGGTTGCATATTGACGAAACACCACATGACTTATTTAGTTCACTCCCGGTTAGGTACTCAACAATGTTAAATGTTGGTTAACATGGCCAGAGGTGAAGCATGAGTAAAATACACAGTTAGGCATTTTAAATGAGGCCGGAAACATCAAACAACAATTCCGGTAAATCCCCACATGCATAGCAATTTAAAGCAAACAATAATTTTAACATTCTTGATGTGGTTATCATGATGCGGATGACATTTGTAAGTTTTATGCAATTTTTATTAAAAGTTGACAAGAGCATTATGAAGCATTTGTCACCGTGGTGGAAAGAAAAGCGGTGCCACGGCAATGATAACAAAAACGGATACCGGTGCAAAAGGAAGTGGGTGAGAGTGTGTCAAGAGATGGTGGGGCGATCCCGGTAGCCGGGTGTCCCACATGACGGTGGCAAGGAAACAAGGAACGTGCAAGGATCAGATCGGGCATGGGGCAAACACAGGCATCTCATACAACACATCACAAGCGTTCGTTCTCGGATGGTCATCTTAGGGTTATACCTTTGAAGCGTGCGTTTTCGGAACGGATCAAGTTCGTCGAAGGAAGTAGACGTTCTCGCGACGGTAGTGAAAGTAGTCGTACTATCGGTCCTCGGCGATGGTAGTGGAAGTACTGGTTCCCGGTTCGGAGGGGACCTTGACGAATCTGAGTCCTTTGGGGTTCGACGATAGTGGTTCACATTCTTAGTCGCACAAGTTTTCGTAGATGTTCAGGGTCACACGAGGAATTTGACGTCCATGGTGTCTTTGAGGGTCGGCGGTAGTGGTACTTGCCAAAATGCACGTCAAGGGTTGTTGTTCTCGTATCGACGTGGTACTTGGCGATTTCGGAGACGACGGAAGACGAACTTGGCGGTCCTCATAGAACTTGTACTTGGCGTTAGTGATACACGTTTCAAAAGCGGTTCACGATGATGGTAGCCGAAACTTGGTGATCCAAAGGGGTACTTGGCGAATAACGGTCGTTGTGGTACTTGGTGAAATCCTCGGAGATGGACTTGACGCATGAAAGGTCTTCGTTGCCATGGTACTTGTCAGGTCATCATGTAGACATACTTTTGAAGAGGAACTTGTCGTGTCCCAAAATGAGCAAGGCAAAAGCCCTCGTTCAATGGTGCTCGAACTTGACGAAATCCACGAACGGTTCTTGGCGTATCCTGGTCTTGGAGAGGTCTATGGAAAAGAACTTGGCGTTCACGGAGATAAGGCGCCGCGGTCTTGGCGTCGAGCAGGGGTTCGAAGGCCAACGAGGGGCAAGGTGGACGCTGCTATTGCCTGCCAGGAGGCGAAGCAAGGCAGGAGGATGCTGGTGGAGTAGGGTCGGCCTAGGCGTGAAGCAGCGGCCCGAGCAGGGAGCAGGGAGGCCGGAAGGCGCGTTCTGGGAGGCGCCGTGCAGGTTGTCGGCAAGGGCAACGGAGAGGTCCGGCTCGCCGGGCCGGCGGACGGCAGGGCAAGGGCCAGTGCGGAGCGGGGCTCAAGCGCTGCAGAGGGAGAAGGACGGCGGGAGCTAGAGGGTGCCAGCGAAGCTGATGGTCTCATGGGCCATGCCGGGCGACGGACGCAGCTCGGGGGAGGCGCGGATGCGGGGCTTCGCTAGTGGCCTACTGGACGGGTGCGAGGAAGGAGACGCTCGAAGGAGGCTCGCGGGCAGGCAGCGGCACAGCTGCACAGGGCTCCGGCGACGTGAAGACTTGACGCGGGGTGACGGCGCCATGGGAGGTGCGCTGTAGAGGGAGAGAGGGAGGCGCGCGGGATCGAGAGGTGAGGAGGCGATCGAGCGAATGGAGATGGGATCGGGCCTCTCCTGGCGGCGCGAGGTGGAGACGAGGGAGAGAGGAGAGAAGCTCGCTAGGGTTAGTGGGGGTTAAGGTGGGCCGGCGCAGGAGGCCCAGTGGAGAAGGGAGTGGTGAGAGGCCTGGTTGCTGGGCTGTGGAAAGGGTGGCCTAGGTGGGCCGGCTTGGAGGGAGGCCCAAGTGGGTTGCGGCTGGTCTGAAGCTGTTGTTTCCTCTCTCTAATTTTCTTCAAGCAGAAAATAAAGAGAAAAGCATAGGGGAAAAGGAGAGGTGTATGAGAAATATAAAAATATCCTCATGACCCTGAATTCATGCCCTATTTGATAAAATTGGTTTGGACATTTTTAGAGGTAGAAAAATAAAACAAGTTTAAATATCATTCAAACTTGAGGCATTTTGGAACCTAACCAAAACAACTCCAAAGGATCTGAAATTTGACAAAGAGGTTAAAGGAAAGGTGTATGGTTAATAGGAAAAGAATGAACATTTATGGACAACAGAAAATGGCACTTGCAAAAATGAAAGGAATAAGAAGGAAGAAGGCAGTGATGACACATGGGTAGATTTTAGAGAGATGGGAAGGGGTTGATACAAATGACAAGAATAGAGCAAGACAACATCATGAAGAATGCAATGCACCCCTCTTGCGACATACCTACCATGCGGCTATGCCTCTAAGTCGTGCCCCGACACGTGGGAGATATAGCCGCATTGTGGGTGTTACACGTGGTACATGCGCTCAAAACCTGGAGACATTTTCTTATTGGAAACTGTTGTGAGGTATACACGGATCATAAGAGTTTGAAGTACATCTTCACACAGAAGGAGCTAAACCTCAGGCAGAGGAGATGGCTGGAGCTCATAAAGGATTATGATATGAAGCTGCATTATCATCCAGGAAAGGCCAATGTTGTAGCAGACACTTTGAGCCACAAGAGTTATGTCAATACTCTCGTAACCGGAGGATTACCTCAGGAGTTAGCCGACGATCTCAGAGAACTTCATTTGGAGATAGTTTCAAGAGGTTTGGTTGCAGCATTGGAAGTTCATTCCACGTTGTTGGGAAAGATTCGAGAAGCCCAGAAGACTGATAAGGAGATTGCGGAGATAAAGGAAAAGATGAGTAAAGGAAAAGCCAAAGGTTTTCGTGAGGATAAGCATGAAACTTTATGGTTTGAGGCCCGTATTTATGTGCCCAATGACCCAGAAATCATTAAGTTAATACTTCAGGAGGCTCATGACTCGCCATACTCGATTCACCCAGGAAACACGAAGATGTATTTGGATTTGAAGGAGCGTTTGTGGTGGACAGGTATGAAGAAGGATATTGCCGAGTATGTAGTTGTATGTGACGTATGTCAGAGAGTTAAGGCAGAGCATCAGAAGCCAGTGGGATTACTTCAGCCTATGCCAATACCCGAATGGAAGTGGGATAAGCTTGGCATGGATTTCATCACCAGATTACCCAGGACACGATAAGGTTATTACTCCATCTAGGTAGTAGTAGATCGCTTGACCAAAGTGGCTCACTTTATCCCCATGAAAACCTCTTATACGAGCGCGAAGTTGGCCAAGATAGATATGACAAGGATCGTATGTCTGCATGGAGTTCCGAGGAACATCGTATCGGATAGAGGAACACAGTTTACCTCAAAGTTTTGGAATCAACTACACCAGACTTTGGGTACCGGGCTAGAGTTCAGTACATCCTTTCATCCGCAGACAGATGGATAGACCGAGAGAGTCAACCAGATTCTGGAGGACATGTTGAGTGCTTGTGCACTAGATTATGGATCTAGTTGGGATGATAATTTGCCCTACGTAGAGTTCTCATATAACAACAGCTACCAAGCTAGTTTGAAGATGGCCCCTTTCTAAGCTTTGTATGGAAGGAGGTGCAGGACACCATTGATGTGGGATGAAGTTGGAGACCATCAATTGTTTGGACCAGATTTAATCAGAAAGTCTGAAGAGAAGGTTAAGTTGATTTGTGATAGACTGAAGGTAGCTCAATCCAGGCAGAAGAGTTATGCTCACACTAAACGCAAGGAGGTATCCTATGAAATCAGAGACAGAGCATATCTCCGTGTGTCACCACTTCGAGGAGTTAAATGATTTGGAGTCAAAGGAAAGTTAGCCCCAAGATTTGTAGGACCATACCGAGTGTTGGAACGTATGGGAGAAGTGGCCTACAAATTGGAGTTATCCGAAGGTATGCCAGGAGTTCAGGATGTGTTTCACGTTTCCTAGTTGAAGTGCCATGCAGAGATGGCCGATATTCCTCTGAGAGATACAGTGCCCCTGGAAGCAATTCAGTTGGAGAGTGACCTAACCTACGAGGAGAAACCCGTCAAGATTCTCGAGTTTGCCAGCCGAGTTACACGGAGCAAGGTGTAACACCCACGATGCGGGTATATCTCCCACGTGTTGGGGCACGACTTAGAGGCATAGCCGCATGGTAGGCATGTCGCAAGAGGGGTAATCTTTACACATCCCATGTACTGAATAACAAAGGGATAAAGAGTCGGCTTACAATCGCCACTTCACACAATACATAAATATATCATAATCATCCCGAATACAATCAAGATCCGACTACAGAACCAAAATAAAGAAAGACAACCTCAAATGCTAGATCCCCGATCGATCCAACTGGGCTCCTCTACTGATCATCCGAAAAAGAAACATAGTAACGGCCCGAATCCTCGTCGAACTCCCACTTGAGTTCGGTAGCGTCCCCTGCACTGGCATCATCGGCACCTGCATCTGTTTGGAAGTATCTGTGAGTCACGGGGACTCAGCAATCTCACACCCTCACGATCAAGACTATTTAAGCTTAAAGGTAGGAAGGGGGTAGTGAGGTGGAGCTACAGCAAGCACTAGCATATATGGTGGCTAACTTACGCAAAAGAGAGCGAGAAGAGAAGCAAAGCACGGTCGAGAAGCTAATAGTGATCCTAAAACTACTTACGTCCAAGCAAAACACGAGACCATGTTCTCTTCCCGGACTCCGCCGAAAAGAGACCATCATGGCTACACATGCGGTTGATTCATTTTAATTAAGTTAAGTGTCAAGTTCTCTACAACCGGACATTAACAAATTCCCATCTGCCCATAACCGCTGGCACGACTTTCGAAAGTTCAAAACCTTGCAGGGGTGTCCCAACTTAGCCCATTACAAGCTCTCATGGTCAACGAAGGATATTCCGTCTCGCGAGAAGACCCGATCAGTCTCGGAATCCCGGTTACAAGACATTTCGACAAAGGTAAAACAAGACCAGCAAAGCCACCCGATGTGCCGACAAATCCCAATAGGAGTCGCACGTATCTCGTTCTCAAGGCACACCGGATGAGCACTCTGTACAACTAAAACCAACCCTCGAGTTTCCCCGAGGTGGCGCTGCAAAGGACTCTAGTTCGGACCAACAGTCAGAGGAGCACTGGCCCAGGGGGGTTTAAAATAAAGATGACCCTTGGGTCTACAGAACCCAAGGGAAGGTATATGGTGGTAGGTAGGCAAATGGTAAAACCAAGGTTGGGCCTTGCTAGAGGCGTTTTACTCAAAGCGAACTGTTAGGGGGTTCCCATAATACCCAACCGCGTAAGGAACGCAAAATCAAGTAACATAACACAGGTATGACGTAAACTAGGGCGGCAAGAGTGGAACAAAACACCAGGCATAAGGCCGAGCCTTCCACCCTTTACCAAGTATATAGATGCATTAAAGTAAACAAGATATAATAATGATATGCCAACAATATCCATGTTCCAACATGGAACAAACTTCGGCTTCACCTGCAACTAGCAACGCTATAAGAGGGGCTGAGCAAAAGCGGTAACATAGCCAAACAACGGTTTGCTAGGAAAGGTGGGTTAGAGGCTTGACATGGCAATATGGGAGGCATGATAAAGCAAGTGGTAGGTATCATGGCATAGCAATATAGCGAACAACTAGCAAGCAAAGATAGAAGTGATTTCGAGGGTATGGTCATCTTGCCTGCAAAGTTCTCAGAGTTGACGAAAACTTGATCCTCGTTAGCGTACTCAACAGGTTCCTCGATCACGTACTCGTCTCCCGGCTCTACCCAAAGCAAGAACACAAGTAAAGGATCAACAGTCAATCATGGTGCAATGCGCAAGCAACATGATGCAAAACATGGCATGATATGCAAGATTTGATATGCAATGCATATGCGTGCTTCAGAAGGGAAAGATTGAACCAGGCATCAACTTGGGAAACCAAGTGTGCCGTTGGAAATATGAGATGATTTCGGCCGAAATCGATATAAAGATCACCAGAATCGGATGCACGATTTGCAAATGGAAAGCAAAACAAGAATGTCACAATTCTGCGATTAACAGCATGATGCCATCTAGAATGCCACAACTAAGCTACTGCATCCCAACATAGCAACAAAGCATATGACAGTGATCTACTCAAGATGCTTGACAAAACATGAACACTGAGCTACGGCTAAATCACACAAGAACATGTTCAAACAAGCATGGCAAAAGTGCAAAAGATATCGGCATCACAGACTTGGTGAAAATACTAACATGTCAGGAATAACATCAGGAAGCCAACTTTAGAGCAAGCAAACAACATGCTACACGAACAGACCATAGCAAACAAAGGCATTGCATGAATCCACTCAAAGCATAGAACAAAAGTGCCTTACTGATCATGAGCCAAAAAGGCATAGAAGATATGATAGCACACATGTAAACATAGCAAGTTTCATTAACAGATTCAGACTTGGCAGAAAAACAGAGCATGGCATAAATAGAGTTATGAAGGCATCTTTGCGAGCTCAAATCACTCAACACAAAGCCTTTCATGACAAAAAAGCATAGCACCATCAAGAAGACATGTTTATGAAGCTAACCAAGGCAAGAGCAAGTTCATAGCACGCATGGATTAACTACAACAACCATGGCAAAATTGATTAACATGTAAACAATCTGCCAGGAATATTTTATAGCAAAAGTAGAGCAAGAATGAGACATGCTAGGGCACTCGATAATTGCAAACATTGGCATGTATGGATAGAGCATAACCATATGTCCAAAACACCCTTGCTGAAGGTACTCGAAACAAGCATGGATCTCACTGTAGCATCATGTTTACATGGCATAAAAGTAACAGCAGAACAAGGACTTAGCAAAATCCTAAGTCCCTGAAATCAGCAATATCACGAAGGCTACTTTGCAAGCTTGTGCTAGTCACCTCAAATATCAAAAAAATACATGGCAAGTACCCCTATAAAGATGGCATGGCATAGACCAAAACACATGTAGAGCTCATGCCCATATGATGCACACAACAAATGTGACAAAAATGAAAAATCACCTAAAACTGATAAGTAATAGGAGGAAACATTTTATAGCACTCGTGCATCATTGATTTGGGCATCAAGATGGACTCAAACAAGCATGGCACAATGGAATGAAATGAAGAGCATCTCCCAATGAAAATTTTGATATATCATGCGCATGAAACGGAGCTACGGTCATGAAGTTATGATGCGATGAACAAGCACTCAAAATACTGCAAAAAAGGACTTAGAGATATTTTACCCTTCGAATCTAGGGTTTGTGGGCACGGACATCGAGGATCATCGGTGTTCGTCCCGCGGTGGCCGGAGCTTTGCCAGAAAGGTGCGGGAGGCGGCCGGAGATGGAGGGGGTCGCCGGATCCGGAGTTGGGGGCGAAGATGCGGCGAGGTGGCGACTCCCGCGGCGGTGGCGGGGGCGGACGAAGGCGGCGGCGGGGCTCTGCGCGGGGCGGCGGCGACCGGCGAGGCGGTGCGGGGACGCGGCTCCCAAACGGCGGGGGCGGGGCGCGCGGGCGCGCGGGCTCGCGCTGGCTGGCTTCGGGCCCCGCGGGCCACGGCGGCGGAGGACGGTGGAGGGCCATGTGTCGGTGTCTAGTTGGTGCGGGCGCGGTGGAGGGTTTCGTCCAATGCGGACCGGACGTGTCCGACGACGGAGAGGGAGTGGGGCTAGGGTTTCTTCTGCGCGGAAAAATGGAGGGGATCACCTATTTATACCTAGGAGGAGGTAGGAGTGTCCAAATGGAGTGTAGTTTTCGACCACGCGATCATGGTCGGACAACGGAGGACATGCGAGTGGTTTGGAAGGGTTATTGGGCCATTTTGGAGGGGTGTTGGGCTGTAACACACATGAGGCCTTTCCGGTTACCCGGTTAACCGTTGGAATATCAAACGGACTCCAAATGGCACGAAATTTGACAGGCGGTCTACCGGTAGTGTACCAAGGCCTCTTGGCAAATATCGGTCCATTCCAAGAATGTTTAACACCCGCACGTGAAAATAGACAAAAGGGGTACGCTGGAGGATGTAGGAGTGTCGGATTGCAAAACGGACAGCAGGGAAAATGCTCGGATGCATGAGACGAACACGTATGAAAAAGAGATACACATGATGACATGATATGAAATGCATGACATGAACAAAATGCAAAATGAAGACAAAACCCAACCACGAAGGGAAATCTCATAACTTAAGCCGAAAATGGCAGAGTCGGAGGTATGGAGGTATGAGATGTTTGGTTGCCAATTTCCTATGATTAGGGTTGTTAGTATGTTAGGGTTATTCTTATGGGTGTTCTTATGTTGGTGTTAGGGTTAGGCTTGTTAGTATGTTAGGGTTAGGGTTATGTGTGTTGTTATGTTGGGCAAGGTTTCGCGTTAGGGTTGTTGTTTCATATCTATGTTAGGGTTTGTATTCCGTGTTAATCCTTGGATTAGTACTCATGGAAGAAATTTTATGTTTTGTTGTTTGAATGCTTATAGAGATGGGAAGAACTTGTGTGTTTGTTCATCATGGGGACAAAGACGCCTTCTTGGAAGGTAATATTGAACCAGACCCGGATGAGATTGACATGGTGTTTGATAAATAGTACTTGCTATGTGGAGCTCTTGGAACAAGTGAGGAAAGATTTGAATTGGATGGACCCTAGTGATATCGTTTTAGTTGGAGGGAAGGCATAATATTGGTTTTGGAATGCACATCCATTGGAAGACAATGCGTGTGAACTCGGAGCAACATTGGGTTGCATACAAGGAGACAGTGGCCGAATCACTAGACAAGGCTCTTTAGTTATTTGCAACGAAGAAGGTTGATTCAAGGTTGCATTTGTACTTGAACCGGAACCCCTCCCCTTTGGTTGCTAGTATCCCACCACCCTTGAACCGAGATGAAATTGTTGAACCTCTTTTTACCCAACAAGTGAGGCCAACATTGAGCCCATTTCCAAACAACCAAAATGAAGCTTTGCAAGAGGAGAATGATGAGTATGCGGATGATGACAATGAAGTTGATCTCCATGACAACAATGTGGGTGATCTCGACAAATATCATTTGTAAGAGACGATGGACCATTCCATCCCTTATTCCCGTGGCTATGCATCGGATTCGTATGACGAAGGTCCCGATGAAAAAGTTGATGAGGAGGGGTTCACGATGAAGGAGGCTGAAGCTTTCGAGAAGGTATTCGGGTAGGATCATCAAACTACATTGTTCAAGGATGTTAGTCTCACGGATGAAGCCGTGGTAGTTGGTGACCAAGGTATATCTCTAGGGGTCAGGCCAAGATCTCACCGTGATTTGGAAGACGGAAAGAACGGGATTGCTGCTACCTCTTGAGCTTGCGTTGGTTTTTCCCTTGAATAGTAAAGGGTGATGCAGCAAAGTAGAGTAAGTATTTCCCTCAATTTTGATAACCAAGGTATCAACCCAGTAGGAGACAACGTGAGAAGCCACCGAATACCTGCACAAACAAACACCAACTTGCACCCAATGCGATAAAGGGGTGGTCAATCCCTTCACGGTTATTTGTAAAGTGAGATTTGATATAGATGGATAAACGGTAAAGTAATATTTTTATTTTATGGAACGGAAAGTTAAAGATTGAAAAGAAAGTAAATCGAAAACTAAAATTATAGATCGGAAACTTATATGATGGAAAATAGACCCGGGGGCCATAGGTTTCGCTAGAGGCTTCTCTCAGGATAGAAATTATTACGGTGGGTGAACAAATTAATGTCGAGCAATTGATAGAAAAGCTCAAAGTTATGATGATATCTAAGGCAACGATCATTAATATAGCCATCACGTCCGTGTCAAGTAGACTGAAATGATTTTGCATCTACTACTATTACTCCACACATTGACCGACTCCTGCCTGCATCTAGAGTATTAAGTTCATAAGAACAGAGTAATGCATTAAGTAAGATGACATGATGTAGCGGAATTAACTTAAGCAATATGATGAAAACCCCATCTTGTTATCCTCGATGGCAACAATACAATACGTGTCGGTTCCCCTTCTGTCACTAGGACCGAGCACCGCAAAATTGAACCCAAAGCTAAGCACTTCTTCCATTGCAAGAAAAACCAATCTAGTTGGCCAATCCAAATTGATAGTTTGAAGAGACTTGCAAAGATATCAAATCATGCATATAATAATTCAGAGGAGATTCAAATAATATTCATAGATAAGCTGATCATAAATCCACAATTCACCGGATCTCAACAAACACACCGCAAAAGAGTATTACATCGAATAGATCTCCAAGAACATCGGAGAGGCAATGGTGTTGATGTAGAAGCCCTCCGTGATCAAATCCCCCTCCGGTAGGATGCTGGAAAAGGTCCCTAGATGGGATCTCACGGCTACAGAAGGTTGCGGCGGTGGAAAAGTGGTTTCGTGGCTCCCCTGGAAGTTTTTGGGGTAGAAGAGTATATATAGGAGCAAGATCTAGGTCAGGGGGTCAACGAGGGGCCCACAAGGTTGGGGGCGCGCCCTCCACCCTTGTGGCTGCCTCGTGGGTCTTCTGACTTGCACTACAAGTCTCCTGGGTGTCTTCTGGTCCAAGAAAAATAATCGCGAAAGTTTTATTCCGTTTGGACTCCGTTTGGTATTCCTTTTCTGTGAAACTCTAAAACAAGGAAAAAACAGAAACTGGCACTGGGCTCTAGGTTAATAGGTTAGTCCCAAAAATCATATAAAATAGCATATTAATGCATATAAAACATCCAAAACATATAAAATAATAGCATGGAACAATCAAAAATTATAGATAGGTTGGAGACGTATCGAGCATCCCCAAGCTTAATTACTGCTCGTCCTTGAGTAGGTAAATGATAAAAACAATTTTTTGATGTGGAATGCTACCTAACATATTTATCCATGTAATTCTCTTTATTGTGACATGAATGTTCAGATATGTAAGAATCAAAACTAAAGTTTAATATTGACATAAAATAATAATACTTCAAGCGTAATAACAAAAGAATTATGTCTTCTCGAAATAACATGGCCAGAGAAAGCTTATCCCTACAAAATCATATAGTCTGGCTATGCTCCATCTTCATCACACAAAATATTTAAATCATGCACAACCCCGATGACAAGCCAAGCAATTGTTTCATACTTTTGATGTTCTCAAACTTTTTCAACTTTCATGCAATACATGAGCGTGAGCCATGGACATAGCACTATAGGTGGAATAGATGGTGGTTGTGAAGAAGAAGGAAAAGAAGGAGATAGTCTCACATCAACTAGGCGTATCAACGGGCTATGGAGATGCCCATTAATAGATATCAATGTGAGTGAGTAGGGATTGCCATGCAACGGATGCACTAGAGCTATAAGTTTATGAAAGCTCAAAAAGAAAACTGAGTGGGTGTGCATACAACTCGCTTGCTCATGAAGACCTTGGGCAATTTGAGGAAGCCCATCATTGGAATATACAAGCCAAGTTCTATAATGAAAATTCCCACTAGTATATGAAAGTGATATCATAGGAGACTCTCTATCATGAAGATCATGGTGCTACTTTAAAGCACACGTGTGGTAGAAGGATAGTAGCATTGCCCCTTCTCTCTTTTCTCTCATTTTTTTGTTGGGCCTTCTCTCATTTTTTTGGCATCTTTTTTTTTCTCCAGAGTCTCATCCCGACTTGTGGGGGAATCATAGTCTCCATCATCCTTTCCTCACATGGGACAATGCTCTAATAATGAAGATCATCACACTTTTATTTACTTACAACTCAATACTTAGAACAAAATATGACTCCATGTGAATGCCTCCGGCGGTGTACCGGGATGTGCAATGAATCAAGAGTGACATGTATAAAAAAATGATGAACGGTGGCTTTGCCACAAATACGATGTCAACTACATGATCATGCAGAGCAATATGACAATGATGGAACGTATCATAATAAACGGAACGCTGGAAAGTTGCATGACAATATATCTCGGAATGGCAATGAAAATGCCATAATGGGTAGGTATGGTGGCTGTTTTGAGGAAGGATATGTGATGGGTTTATGGTACCGACGAAATTTGCTCCATGGACTCAACACTAGTCATAAAAAACTCACATACTTATTGCAAAAATCTATTAGTCATCAAAACAAAGTACTATGTGCATGCTCCTAGGGGGATAGATTGGTAGGAAAAGACCATCGCTCGTCCCCGACTGCCACTCATGAGGAAGAAAATTAATAAATAAATCATGCTCCGACTTCATCACATAACGGTTCACCATACGTGCATGCTAGGGACTCACAAATTTTAACATAAGTATTTATCCAATTCACAACTACTCACTAGCATGACTCTAATATCACCATCTTCATATCTCAAAACAATCATAAGGAATCAAACTTCTCATAGTATTTAATGCACTCTATATGAAAGTTTTTATTATATCCCTTTTGCATGCCTATCATATTAGGACTAATTTTATAACCAAAGCAAATTACCATGCTGTTCTAAAGACTCTCAAAATAATACAAGTGAAGTACGAGAGTTCATCAATTTCTATAAAATAAAACCACTGTAGTGCTCTAAAAAGATATAAGTGAAGCACTAGAGCAAATTTGCCTAGCTCAAAAGATATAAGTGAAGCACATAGAGTATTCGAATAAATCACGATTCATGTGTGTCTCTCCCAAAAGGTGTGTACAGTAAGGATGATTGTGGAAAACTAAAAAGCAAAGACTCAAATCATACAAGACGCTCCAAGCAAAACACATATCATGTGGTGAATAAAAATATAGCCTCAAGTAAAGTTACCGATAGACGAAGACGAAAGGAGGGGATGCCTTCCCGGGGCATCCCCAAGCTTAGGCCTTTTGGCCTCCTTGAATATTACCTTGGGGTGCCTTGGGAATACCCAAGCTTAAGATCTTGCCACTCCTTATTCCATAGTCCATCAAATCCTTACCCAAAACTTGAGAACTTCACAACACAAAACTTCAACAGAAAATCGCGTAAGCTCCGTTAGTATAAGAAAATAAATCACCACTTTTGGTACTGTTGTGAACAAATTCTTTATTTATATTGGTGTAATATCTACTGTATTACAACTTTTCCATGGTTCATAACCCCTGATACTAGCCATAGATTCATCAAAATAAGAAAACAACACACGAAAAACAAAATCTGTCAAAAACAGAACAGTCTGTAGTAATTTGGGTATTTCGAATAAATCCGTAACTCCAAAACTCCTGAGAAATTAGGAAGTCCTAGGAAATTTGTTTATCAAAGCTCTGCAAAAATAATGAGTATTTTATCGCGCTTATGTTAAAAATGAAAACTAATCTCCTGGGCGCAAAAGTTTTTGTTTTTCAGCAGGATCAAATCAACTATCACCGTAAGCTATCCTAAAGGTCTTACTTGGCATAAACACTAATTAAAACATAAAACCACATCTAAACAGATGCTAGATGATTTTTTTTATTGCAAATGAGAACCTAAAAGCAATAAACAAAAATAAAATTGGGTTGCCTACCAACAAGCGCTATTGTTTAACACCCCTACACTACTAGGGAAAAGGCTAGCAGCAGCGCGGGTTTTAGGTGTATCAGTAGCGGGGGTACCGGCGCTACTAATAAGGCGCTACAGCTAACACGTAGCAGTAGCGCGTGCTCACAAGCGCTACTGCTACACAAGTGTAGCAGCAGCGCTCCTAGTGGAAGCTCGCTACTGCTAATAGCTATAGCGTGCTTCTCCTGTACGCGCTACTGCTACTACCGCGCTGCTGCTAACTTTTCTGCACTCGCTACTGCTAATTTTAGTAAAAACAATTCGGCATATTTGTTTTGTATTTGAACAGGCTTTATAGAAGAATCTTTAGCACATACAAATGTCATCATGATACAGATACAAATGCCTGCGAGACCACAAATGTAATCATAGCATATACATACAAATAGTCTCATCATAATCATCATCCAACACAAAGTGGTGTCTTGTCATCATCTCGAAAATAGCGATACATGCAACTCTCGAATACTTGCAACTACAACGTCATCCATCTAAACAAAGGTATACGCGAGAAGAGCTATCACTATGAGTGAGAGCAGAACTATGCAGTACATGAGGTGGCGGTTACGAGTCCTCTCTCGCGCTAGCGTGAACCTCGAGTAACTAGCTTCTCCTTCTTGTCTACTTTTGAAGCCTTTATGGCTGGCGCCCGAGAACCCATTCACTTGCGCTTGACACTGATTCCACTCGTTGTACACCCCCGGAACCTTCCCTCTGTACACGACATAGCACTTCCATCTCACCATCAAGAAACTAGGTACCTGTTAGAGATGCATGTTCATGAAGAGGATGTACTATCATATATATGCAACAAAATATACTAGAGCAACACCAAAAAAGAAAGGGTTAGCAACTAGATGCATCATACAGTACGCAAATTAATTAACTAGAGGTACGCAGGTCATCGTACGCAAACTAACAAAGTAGCATTACGCAAGTTCGGCAGGGACCGTGGACATCACAAAGTTTCATCGCTACAAAAAGTATACAAGTTCAACCGACACATATCATCATCGGCATCATAAATCACTAGAAGTTCCATCCTTCCATATCATCGAGGATGGACCCTAGCTTCTTGAACATCGTGAGGTCTAGACGTTGCATGCCTATGCGAGTTCGGACGTCAGCTCGCGATATAGGGCCGTGGTGGAACATCCCCTTCTCATCGACGACTTCTTTCATGATGATAGTCGAAATGTCGCTTCAGATGCGAAAGAAGTCATCTCTAACTTTGTAATCCGCTTCTCCATGAGATTCTAGCCACTTGTGGATATGATCATCATTTTTGCTTCTCATGCAAAGCTTTTGGTGATCCGTGTTGAACTGAATCATGAGATGGACGATGTAGAATCCATCCTTCTTGCTTGGTTTTGGGACATGGATGCAGGAGAAGTTAGTTTTATGCGCGAAACCCATCTTCTTGTTCCTTTGTTTCCTGATCTGCATGTGGCCACCTCTAATGCTGAAGCCTTGGAGAGCATCATCTAGAATATTCATTATGTGGGTGTAGTCTTTTTTCTCATAGTCTCTGGAAGGGTCAAAATACACGGCGTGGGAGACTTGCGGGTAAAGAACGATAAGGACGGCGCGCCCGTTGCTGCGGGGAAAAGACACCTCAAATTATTCCCCATAGAGAGAGAAGGAATGATTGAAATGTATGAAAGGGTTGTCCGGAACTGACTTACTTTGGATGATAAGGCACGAGGACAATTTCCCGGTCCTTATTCTGTACCATGAAGTTTTGGAGGTACTCCCTAGCAGTTTCACGCTCAAAGTCGCCGAGACTCAAGAAAGACTCGTGCATGTAGTACGGATCCGCCACACAGATTTGCGAGACTTCTTCACTCTTCATGACGGAGCTCATATGTAGCGCAAAAAGGCGGACGATTGTAAAATCGAGCCGCCTTGTCAGAAACATCTCAAAGATATGGTCAAACCGCAGGAAGAACACCTCCGCGGGCCGTGTCTCGACGTAGCACTTCCCCTCAGGCACACGAGCCGCGTATGTCGGATATCCTGGATCCTTTGAGGCTAGTAGGCTTTTCTCAGTCGACAGCACATGGTCGTGCAGTCTCCTGAGATCCCCTGATAGTGCCTCCAGCGGTTTCGGCGGTAGCATCGGCTCGCCCGTGAGATGGAACATGGCCGCACCTTTCACGGGTACACGCTCTTTAGAATGCATCGTCTGGCTACTATGTGCTCTGGCTTGTTTGGAGGCAGCTATCTTCCCCGATCTCTTTCTCTCCTTTTTCTTGGGCACACCTTCTAGACCCTTCCTTAACCCCTGCCCCAGTGTTCCCGGGCTAAGTACTGTACGACCCTCGCGCCCGGCTAGTTGAGCCTGTGTTGAGGCGGCATCTTCAGGCGTGTCCTGTGAGGATTTCATGAAGAGAGACTTTTTGCAATCCCTGCTACGACCTTCCTGCCCGGGCATATCATCCATATCCTCATTAGCAAGCTGATAGCCCGATTCATCATATGGTTGACTCATCAATTCTATGTCACAGTCATACGCGTTTGTATTGAGGAAATCCATAGGGTCGACCTCCGTCTCATCATCCATTCTCTATTCTACAGGACAAATTACATCAGCCAGTACTATTGCATCCCCTTCATCATGTCGTCCGCCGCTCTCACCCGACACTACAGGAGCTGGTAATTGCGTAGGCGGGGTGGTGGTCTCCGCACATGCTTGTTGATGTGTGGTTATTGGTGTGCTCTCGGCCGGCTCCAGACGAATAAGATTCTTCGGCCATAGCAGCACCCAACCCTTGCAGCTTCCAATCCGTGGCGGGGTCTCGTCGTCCGCTCCCACATGCTGTACTGGAGGAGGCAAATCCTCGTGCCCCGATTTCACACTGTACAAGCTAACCCTGAAGTGCCCAGCGGGGATCGGCTGGTTGTGGAACGTGGGTTGCAAGGGGTCCATTATCATCCCCTTTCCCACATCCACCTTCTAGCCTTTGATCAAGTAGAGTATGGTGCACGGGGTTTCTTTCGCCTGCGAACACATATGTTTGTGGCGTAAAACATCCGAAAGGCAACAAAAATGGAATATTATATATATATGTTGGTGCGACATGTAATTACTGTGATGGCGTCGAGCTCAGCCAAAGATGAAGGCCCACCGAGCACGCCAGAGACTGAGGACGGGCTGCTATGAGCGGGAGCGGCTGCGAGAGGAGGCCCGGTTGCGTGGGCAAGTGATGGTGTGATGGTGTTGTTGTTCATGGAGTTGCTCCCGACAAAACTGGGCAATGGGAAATCATGTACCGTCTTGTCTGGATTTTCCTTCGTCTAGTTGATGATAACTGGAACCAAGTTAGTAGCGAAATCATTTCTACAGGCAGTTACAGCTGCATTGACTGCCTGCTGTAGCAACTCATATTTGTCCTCGGCTGCTTTTTTCGCGTCCTCAGCTGCTTTTTTCTCGACCGCAAGCTTCACCTTCGCGTCGATGTCCGTCTGACTAAACTTCTTTTTCTGCTTCTTGGCCTCCGGGCCCTCGTTGTAAAACACCTTCCACGTGGCGCCGTCTCCAGCGCCGTGCACACGACCATATTGCGGCCGCTGGCCCAAAGGGAGTCCCTTAAGTTCGTTCAAGGCCCGGTTGAGAGGGGTGTCCCACTTGGGCCTCATCGGAGAAGTAGGGCTTTCGGCTGCAACCTGGTGTTGCTTCTCTAGTAGTCTAATCAATTTCCTCGTGATCTGGTCTGTGTAAAAAACCTTTTTCTCCTTGTCCCACTTGTAGCGGGCCCTGATGAAGTCACGCTCCAAGGGGTTGGTGAACTTCGCGAAGGGTCTGGGAGACCTGCGGCTTCACGTTCCGCGTCCTCCTTATCCCATATGGGCCTTTTACCGAGGTAGCCACGGCTTCCGAGGCGATGCTTCCCCGTGTTCCTTTGCTGAAGGCTCTTGAATTTCGCAGCCTTAGCCTTGGCGTCCTCGGTAGCTCAAGTGTCCTTGAACTTTTCGAACTCCTCTTCCGTAAGTGTCGGATTTTCCTCCAGAATCTTGGACAGGGGTTCCTCAGCCTCAATAGCTCGTTTCACCCTCCCTTCCGAGGAGGCCAAATCATTGCTGAACATGCCCATGGCGTGATTGTTAATCTTTTTCATCTTCGAATCATCCCACGGTTGTTCTATGTTATCATCCCGGTCGGGGAACTTGAATCTCTTGTGCAACTTCGTTAGGAGCAACTGCGTCAAATGTTCTCTACTCCTTAAGTCATCGTCGTTGTTGCTCGCGCATTCCCGTAGGATGCATCCTACTTGGTTCCCATAGCACTTGCGAGGTTCTTCTGGCTCTAACGGCTCAAACTTGCCAGGTGCCATCTTTGTGATCAATAGTCGTCCAATCCCTAGTTTGTTAGGTTTTCGTATCCTCTGCTTCTTATGCTTCCTCTTTTCGGTAGCGGCATCGGTGCCAGTACCTTCCCCGCCGGTATCTTCCCCGCCGGTACCTTCCCCATCGGTCTCGGCACGGCCATCGGTGCCGGCGCCGTCGGTGTCAATGTCGGCGTCAGTACCATCATCGAGGCGGACCTACAAACCTTGCTTAGCAGTCAAAAAGTCGAGGTAGTCTTGTTCACCCTGATAATCCATCTCGTATGCATCTTGGTCATAAGGTCCAGTTTCTTCATTATTTGACATGTTTCCTATAATTAAGTGTCCTCATTTATTTCTAAAAGTATGAATAAATGAGAAATGACATAAAAAAGAAATCTATGTGCCAGCACTCAATATGCCAACTATGTAGCACAAATCATGCCTTTATTCACGGGAAATTTTGGCATGACCTTTGCTAAAAAATGGACATATCGAGCGCGTGAAATTCACTGGAACGGAAATGAATCAACATTCCGGCGTAACATAGGCCACTCGGATCATTTACCATAACATGACATGTCCAAAACATGACATATCCACTTATCACATGTCCAGTTCAAATTTGCATATAAATTCAGCTAATTTTGAAACCTATCTAAATTAATAACTAAATAGATAACCTAATTAACATAACTAAAACCTAAGTAACTTAACCGAAGAACCCTAGCTAGCAGAGAGAGGGGGGTGGTTTACAGAGGGTGCAGGGGCGAGGAGGCAGGCCCGACGACGGCCGAGGTTGGGAGGGGACGAAGCAGAGGAGGGAGGCGAGGGCCGACGTGTCGGGGGCGAGCGCGCCGGGGTCGGGGCGAGCGCCGGCGCGGGGGCAAGCGCCTGGGTCGGGGGCGAGTGCCGGGGCCGGGTCGGGCGCGGCGGTGCGACGTGGGGAAGAGAGTGGGGATTTGGGGGAAAAGAGGTGGGACGAAGCAGGGAGAGTGAGAATTTTAGGTTAAGTGGATGTAGCAGTAGCGCGTTTAGACAAAACGAGCTACTACTATTAAAGGCAGCTATAGCGGTTTTATACATAAACCGCTACTGCTACCTTGACTAGTTGTAGCTCTTTTTCAGTAAAGCGCTACTGCTATAACCAGTTTCCCTTTTTCTTTTCCTTTATTTTTCTCACTTTTCTTTTTTTCCGAGAGCAGTGAACGAAGGGAAGGCGATATATATTGCATCATTTGACGGTTAAATATGTATGCAAAATAGGAACATATATATTACATCATTGGACCCATGCATAATAATGGCTAAGCGTGCATACAAAATAGGAACATATATATATATATATATATATATATATATATATATATATATTACATCATTTGACCGATTCCTCAGCACTGACGTTTTCGTTTTTGAGTCAGCCATCCATGAAACCAGTCATGAGCAGGTGCGCTTTGACACGAACATCGTCATGGGGGTCGAGCCAAACTATTCCTTTGCATTTTCGACACGGACATAAAACCTCTGTCAAGTTATTTTCATTCATGTCCTGCACCGCCGACCGCAACCACCTGCCCACCATCGTTCCACTGACCATCGTCAACTCTGCACGGTAATAATAAACAAATTGATTATAAAAATGCATGATTTCATCAAAGTCATACAAAAATTCGGCATGACCTTCCTTAAAAATAGGACATATATAGATCTAGAGTTTGCCCGGAATTCGCCGAAACAGAAATAAATTGACATTTCAGCAAAACATAGGCAACTCAAAAGCACAATTTGGCGTCAACTCATGCCACACATAAAATTTCCATAAACATATCACACACACATAAACATATTTCCATTTTGCAAAAGCATGAAATTTTAATCACCTCTATCTCGAGATCGAGCACACGGTGGAGATGATGTTGTAGGGAGATCAAAAGTGCACAAATCTCTTCTTGACAAAGATAGATCTAGTTAGGGGCAAATAGGTCACTTAACTAAATGCTACATCTACCTAGCTACCTAATTTGGGAGGAGACAACTTCAACTAGTGGAGGGGGAAGGAAAAAGAGAAAGGAGATGCATTAATGGAGGTGGTGTAGTTATAGCTAGAAGTAATGAAGAGAGAGAAAGGTAGGTAGAAGAGGGAGAGTAATGGGGGAGAAGTATTGAGGAAGAAGAAGAGTGAGAGAGGGAGGATGTGGGAGGTAGGGGAAAGGGAGGAGAGGAGATGGGGAGGGGAGGTGGAAAAAGGTGGTGGGTGCTGCGTCTTAGCAGTAGCGCGGGAGCAAAAGTGCGCTGCTGCTAAGAGCGTAGCAGCAGCGCGCTTTCCTATCACGCGCTACTGCTAAACGGGCCAACCGTGTGGACAATTTCAAAATTAGCAGCAGCGACGTGACTAAAAAGAGCGCTACTACTATGGCATTAGCAGCAGCGCGCTTCCTGATGCCGCGCTACTGGTAAACTTAGGTCGTTGTGTACTATCGGTGGATTTTTGTAGCAGCATGATTTAAACATCACGCGCTACTGCTAAATTTGCACCAGTAACGCGCTTTCCGTAACCGCGCTGCTACTAATTAGCTGCAACGCCTTTTTTTATGCCGCGCTGCTGCTAAGATTCTGTGTATAAGGTTTTCCCTAGTCGTGCTAGCTAGGCATAAAACATGAATAGATCTAAGTTTCAAAGAATCAACATTAAGAGAAATTCTATCCACATTCCTAGCCAAATCATCAATCTTAAGCAATTTTTCTTCAATCAAAGCATTGAAATTCTTTTGTGAACTAATAAATTATTTAACACTATTCTCAAAATCAGAGGGCATCTTATTATAATTTCCATAAGAATTGTTGTAGGAATTACCATAATTATTATATGAATTACTAGGAAACGGCCTATGATTAAAATTACCTCTATACACGTTATTACCAAAATTGTTCCGACCAACAAAATTAATATACATAGATTCATTATTGTTTTCAATCAAAGTAGACAAAGGCATATCATTAGGATCAATAGGATCCCTCTTGCTAGTAAGTAATTTCATAAGCTCATCCATCTTTCCACTCAAAACATTAATCTCTTCAATAGCATGCACTTTTTTTACTAGTGGAAGATTTTTTGGTATGCCATTGAGAATAATTAACCATAATATTATCTAGGAGTTTAGTAGCTTCTCTAAAAGTAATTTCCATGAAAGTGCCTCCTGCGGGCGAATCTAAAAGGTTTATAGAAGCAAAATTCAATCCGACATAAAAGTTTTGTATAATCATCCACAAATTCAAACCATGAGTAGGGAAATTTCTAATCATCAACTTCACTCTCTTCCAAGATTGTGCAACATGTTCATGATCAAGTTGCTTAAATTCATAATATCGTTCCTAAGGGAGATGATCTTAGCGGGAGGAAAATGCTTGGAAATAAAAGCATATTTAGACTTGTTCCATGAATCAATACTATTTTAGGCAAACATGAAAACCAAGTTTTAGCGCGATCCCTAAGCGAGAATAGAAATAGCTTCAATTTAGCAATATCATTATCCACATCTTTTTTCTTTTGCATATCACACAAATCAACAAAATTATTAAGATGGGATGCATCATCTTCATTGGGAAGGCCGGAAAATTGATCTTTTGAAACAAGATTCGGTAAAGCAGTATTAATTTCACAAGATTCTGCATTAGCATTGGGAGATATCAGAGTACTAATAAAATCATTGTTGTTGGTGCTGGAAAAGTCACACAATTTGGTATAATCTTGAGCCATCGTGACAAAGCAAGCAATCCAACACATGAGCACACAAAAAGTAACCAAAGAAGAAAAACGGAAGAAGGGTGAGGAAAAGGCGAATCTTTTCAAAAATCATTTTAGAAGTGGGGGAGAGGAAAACAAGAGGCGAATGGCAAATAATGTAATGCGAATGATGAGAGTTTATGATGGGTACTTAGTATGTATCGGCTTGGCGTAGATCTCCCCGACAATGGCGCCAGAAATCCTTCCTGCTACCTCTTGAGTTTGCGTTGGTTTTTCCCTTGAAAAGAAAAGGGTGATGCAACAAACTAGAGTATGTATTTGCCTCAGTTTTGAGAACCAAGGTATCAATCCAGTAGGAGACAATGCGACATGCCACCGAATACCTGCACAAACAAACACCAACTTGCACCCAACGCGATAAAGGGGTTGTCAATCCCTTCGCGGTTATTGGTGAGATCTGATATAGATGGATAAACAGTAAAGTAATATTTTTGGTTTTTTTGGTTTATGGAACGGAAAGTAAAAGATTGCAAAGAAAGTAAATCGGAAACTAAAATTATAGATCAAACACTTATATGATGGAAAATAGACCCGGGGCCATAGGTTTCACTAGAGGCTTCTCTCAAGATAGAAATCATTACGGTGGGTGAACAAATTACTGTCGAGCAATTGATAGAAAAGCACAAAGTTATGATGATATCTAAGGCAATGATCATGAATATAGGCATCGCATCCGTGTCAAGTAGACCGAAACGATTCTGCATCTACTACAATTACTCCAAACATCGACCGACTCCTGCCTGCATTTAGAGCATTGAGTTCATAAGAACAGAGTAACATATTAAGTAAGATGACATGATGTAGCAGAATTAACTCAAGTAATATGATGAAGACCCCATCTTGTTATCCTCGATGACAAAAATACAATACGTGTCAGTTCCCCTTCTGTCACTAGGATCGAGCACCACAAGATTGAACCCAAAGCTAAGCACTTCTCCCATTGCAAGAAAAAATAATCTAGTTGGCCAAACCAAATCGATAGTTTGAAGAGACTTGCAAAGATACCAAATCATGCATATAAGAATTCAGAGAAGATTCAAATAATATTCATAGATTAGCTGATCATAAATCCACAATTCATCGGCTCTTGGCAAACACACTACAAAAGAGTAGTACATCGGATAGATCTCTAAGAACATCGAGGAGAACATGGTATTGAGAGGACCGTGGTCAGAAAAAATGCACTTTAGCCCAGAAAAATGTTCACGTGGTCCTATATATTATGAGAGGGCCGTGAAACTTATTTTTGGAATTTTAGGATTTTTTATTTATTTTATTTTGGAATTTTCTCTGCGGCGAAATTATTTTAAAAAATCCTTTCGGACCGAACTGGGCCGAAGGCCCAGCTGGCCTGTTCGCCGCATCGCCGCCCGCGCCGTGTTCACGCCGGACTCTGGCCGGAGTCCGAGCCAGCTACGCCGCCCGCCGCCCCCTCACCCCGACCCTCTCTTTAAATAGCCGCCTGTCGCCACCCTCTCCTCCCAAGTCGTCGCCACCCCGCTGCCGCATTGTCGCCACCCCGCTGCTGCGTCGCCGCCGCCGCACGCCGATGCTGTCGCTGCGCCCGTGCTTCTGCCTCGCTTTACCATCGCCCACGCCGCCGCATGCCGCTTCCGACACTGCCTCCCGCCGCGTAGCCCCGCCACCGCCTCGCCGGTGCCACGCCTCCCGCTCGTCGGAGTTGCTGCCGTCGCTGCCAGCCTTTTTCCCCCAAACTGGTATAAAACCGCAAAACTGCCTAGTTTTTTTTCGGTTTTGCGTATTAGATCGGTTTATTATTTAGGTTATGTTATTTAGTGAACGCTCACCTGATTCGTTATGTTAACGAATGAATTTGTTCGTTAGTTTCTGTTAGCGAACGTTCGTTCGTTAGATTTTTCTTTTTAGTTTAATTTTCGGCCAGGGACCTATCTACAAATATTTTTCTTACATATTAGTCCCTAATCTTCAAACCCTCATTACTTTTTGCTCGTTTATCCAAATCCAGTGAAACTAACGCCAAACTCTTCGTTTTGTTCCCCTCAGTCGAGATAAACAACTTGAACATGATTTTCAAAATGTAAAATTTGGTTTCAAGCAGATTTGAATTTGAACTTCTTTTGATCATAGTTTGAGTTTCGTAACTCCGATTCGATTGATTCTTTTTGCAAATCGAAGCTCTTCACTTGAACTTTCTATTTAGATCTTTTATTTGGGTTTTACCTTGTATCTTATGCTTGAGTGCTTATGTATGCTATTGATTGTTCACGATAGAGTTTCCGGAGTGCGAGGCTTGCTACTACGAATCTCTAGGGGTTTTACGATCATCGGCAAGACAAGTAACACTTTGATCATATCCCTTATTTACCCAGTTTTTGTGCATTAGTTTTAGAACCTAAAACATTGCATGAGTAGGTTTTTGAATAACATGTGGGAATTGGGAAGTAGTTGATGAGGTAGGAACCTATTGTCTTATATACAAACGCCGGGTATTATTGCGTTATGCTTGCACTACTTTGCTATGCTTGTAGACATGGATTAGTTTGTGAGATTCATGAAAGATGTGAGAGTTATTTATAACTAAGGGAAACTTAAGGTGGCTACTTTAATACACATCTGGGTGGATTGGTTGTGGGCACCTGGGGAATCCAGTGTTGTCCTAGGAGATCCCGGGGTACCCGTGTGATCATCCTATGGAATGCCACCCAGGCTCAAAGGGATCATAAGATTATTCATGCTAGAAACTTCCATGTGCAGCCACAAGGCATTATGGCCTATGGCATAGTTGAGCAAGTTGTGGGAATCCTTTCCATGATGGGCTAGCAGATGTAGGGAAATTATAGGTGTACTGGCCTATCTTCAGTTAAGGGGACCTCTTCGGAAAGAGTGTGTCTCGGTCATCCGTTTCTCAAACATCATGTAGTGCAAGAAATACAACGGAGGAGATCGAGTCTTGTGGGGAAAAGTGCGCAAACGTCTGCAGAGTGTATAAACTAATCAAGGTTAGCCGTGTCCCCGGTTATGGACATCTTGAGTATCTGGTACTTGAATTATTGTGTTGATCTCATCACTTTACTTAATGAATTTGTTGGGTTATTAATGTTAATTTGGGTTTGAGTTGGGGGTACCTTCTTAATAATTCAATCAAAATTTGTAGTTAAATAAAATATATTCCTTTGTTGTAGGAAAAAATTAGCATTATGCAAATGATAACCATAAAGCCTCCACCAGCCAAATATACATGTAGTGATAGCTGTTATTTGTTCATTGCTTTATAGTGTTGTCTTGCCAGCATATTCCAAGTGCTGACCTACACGGCTGCAACGTATCATGTTGCAGAGTTTTCAGACGAAGAGTAAGGTGCGATAGGTCATTGTCATGCACTCGGTTTTTCCGTGGAGTAGGATGGACTCATTTATCTTTGAAGCTTCCGCGGTTATCTTATTTAGATGGCCTTCGGCCATATTAATGTAATAAGTACTCTTTTTGAGACACTCATTGTAATAAGTGTGTGATTGAACACTGCAATAAATCCTCGAGTACTGTGTGTGCCAGCAATACTGATCCAGGGATGACACTTAAGCACAGAGACTACAGTCCATTGGGATCAGGTCGCTACAAGATGGTATCAGAGCACACACTGACTGTAGGACGCGGCCACAAGAAAAAAAGCCACAGGATACTCTTATCTACTCATTTCTAACTCTTCTCCATTTCTACTCTAGGCGGAACCAAGGAACAAGTTCACTCAACTGGATGACAACACCCCTTTCGGACGACACTTGAAGGAAGTCACTAGGTACCTGAACATCGACATACCAAGCTTCACCAGAACCTTCACCGCCACTTTACCAGAAGAGGAGCGCTGGACGATTCAAGTTCGTGTTCCAGGAAGGACATTCACGCCAGTTACCGAGCCCATCGAGTTTTCCTTTGATTCACCAACCTGGAGTCTAGGAAAGAGCATGGCCGCCCACATCACCATTGGACGCATATGCGAGGTGTACAACAAGGATCTTAGGGACACCACCTACCAGATATGTGGATGCCGTGATGAGCAATGGGAGATGATCCGCACCAAGAAGGAAAATCCATTGCAGCCTACATACACGAGTTAAACCAGCACATTCGATGCTACGAGAACCAGATGTGCGCCAACATGATAGACACGAAGAAGGTGATGACTTGGAACATGGAGCTAGAAGAGGAACTCAAGTATAAACGCGATGGATATGAAGAAGAAATTGTTGTACTACTGGAGAAGAATGAAGACATGAAGAAGAAGCTAGGGATATTCATGGGGGATCCTAAACCTGGAGTGGACATTCATTTAGAAGATTACATCATACTAGACGATACAGATTCTGACCCCGACAACAATGATGATTATGAAGATGAAGCTGGAGCAGATATTATGGAGTCTTCCACCGATCAAAATTTCTAGTCGACCACCATATTACCATTAGAATTCTTCCATGTATATTGTAATAGTCCGTTAGATTTTGTAACGGTAGCTTAGATCGATTGTATGAATATTGTTTGAATTGAGTGGTGTGAAATGAATGTGTTTGTCTCATGTGCATATGGGTAGTGAAATCTCTCTTTAGACCTCACTCTATTCTGTTCTCACCCCTCTAAACCTATCAGGTGCCGCCGAGACGTGACCCCGCATTCGCCTTTCCGCCGGAGCTCAATCAGTTGATCCAACAGTAGAATGTCTTGATGCAGTTGCTAGTCCAGAACCAAGGCACCTGATAGCACCGAGCTTGTTTGAATCAGTTGATCCACCGCCACCACCTCCAGTCGACAACTTAGCCTGCTTTCTAAGGTTGAATCCACCGGTGTTCTCTAGTAGCACCGAGCTGATTGTTGCAGATGATTGGCTCCGCAAGATTGGAAGGGAGCCGACCACCGTAGGTTGCACAGATGCTGAGAAGGTGCGCTTTGCTGCACATCAACTGGATGGACCCACAGCCTCATGGTGGGAGAACTACACAGCCACTTTCCCCGTGGCCAATGGCACTTGGGATCAATTTCAGCAGGCCTTCCGCACTATACATGTTTCAGCTGGAGCTATGAGCATGAAGAAGCGTGTGTTCCGCAACTTACGCCAGGGAAATTATACTGTGGCTCAGTAGGTGGATGAGTTCAGCAAGTTAGCTTGCTACGCCCCAGATGATGTGGCCACAGATTCCGTGAAGAAGGAGAAGTTTATGGAGGGGTTGAATGACGAGCTGAGTATGCAGTTGATGGTAGCAACATTCACCAACTATCTGGATTTGGTAGACAAGGCTCTTATGATTGAAGGCAAGCAGCAATAGATAGACATACCCATCATAACCATGGAGGCCATTCTCACGATGGAGGAAGTTCACATAACCACAGTGACCCTAAGAATGGAAATGGGAATGGAGGAAACAACAGTCAGAGCCGTTCCAACCCGGCAACACCCGTGAAGAAGGATTTGAGCCATGTTACCTGTTTCAAGTGCGGGGAGACTAGACACTACGCCAATGATTGTTCTGAGGTAAAGAATGGTAACAAAAATGGAAGCTCTGGAAAGAAGCCCAACCCTTTCACTAGAGGGAAGGTGAACCATGTCAACGTGGAGGAAGTTGAAGAGCAGCCCGATGAATTTATTGGTAAGTTTTTGATTAAGTCATTTATAGCTATTGTCCTTTCTGGCAGTGGTGCATCGCATTCATAAATATCAAGGGGATTTGTGGATAAGTTTAAGTTGCCCACCATAGCCCTAAAGACACCTATGTTAGTAAGCTCACCTGGAGCAGAGTATATGGCTAGCAGAGGATGTTTTCAGTTGCCGTTGACCATAGGTAGGCATATTTACCCCTCAGACCTAATAATTTTGGAGTCACAAGGATTGTATGTGATACTAGGCATGGACTGGCTATCGATGTACGGAGGAAATATCGATTGTGCTAGTAAGTCAATTCTCATCACCTCCCCATAGGGTAAAAGGGTCAAGTATGTGTCTAGGCATGCACCAAGGAGGACTCAAGTGAATTCACTTTCGGGAGTTGTTCAGGAGGAAGTGCCAGTTGTGAAGGATTATCCCGACATATTCCCGGAGGAACTACCAGGCATGCCACCAGATCGAGATATAGAATTTTTGATAGAGTTGTTTCCAGGCACCAGACCAATATCGAAGAGACCGTATCGGATGCCTACAAATGTTCTGGAGGAAATTAAGAAACAGGAGTTATTGGAGAAAGGTTATATTCGACCAAGCTCGTCACCGTGGGGAGCCCCAGTGCTCCTAGTTGAGAATAAGGATGGATATTTGAGAATGGTTGTGGATTATCATGCACTAAATGAGGTGACGATCAAGAACAAATACCCACTACCGATGATCAATGATTTGTTTGACCAGCTGCAGGGAGCAAAAATATTCTCCAAGATCGATCTTTGATCAGGATACTACCAGCTGAAGATTCGTGAACAGGATATACCTAAGACAACTTTTACCATAAGGTACGGGCTATATGAGTAAACTATCATGTACTTTGGTTTGACTAACGCCCCTGCCTACTTTATGAGTATGATGAATAAGGTGTTCATGGAGTTCTTGGATAAGTTTGTTGTGGTGTTCATTGATGATATATTGGTATACTCGAGGAATTAAGAAGAACACAAAGAACATTTGCGCTTAGTTCTCGAGAAGCTCAGGGAACATCAGCTATATGCCCAGTTTAGCAAATGTGAATTTTGGTTGAAGCAAGTTAGATTACTTGCACATGTTATATTAGGAGAAGGTATAGCAGTAGACCCTTCCAAAGTTCAGTCTATCACTGAGTGGTTGGCACCCACCTTAGTTGGTGAGATACGCAGTTTTGTTGGACTCGCAGGATATTACCGAAGATTCATTGAGAATTTTTCCAAGATTGCTAAGACCATGACGGAGTTATTGAAGAAGGACACCAAGTTCAAATGGACCGAAGAATGTGAGGCCAGTTTTCAGGAGTTGAAGAAATGTTTAGTTACAACCCCAGTGCTAATTCTTCCGGATATACGCAAGGAATTCCAAGTATATTGCGATGCTTCTCACCATGGACTTGGCGGTGTACTTATGCAAGACGGAACAGTTGTTTCATATGCCTCACAACAGCTTCGACCTCATGAGTTGAATTATGCCATGCATGATTTGGAGTTAGCAGTTGTGGTGTAACACCCCAGATGTAACATGCCATATTTGTAACTCCGACTCTTGCCATTTCCGGCTTTAAGTTATGAGATTCCCTTCATGGTTGGGCTTTGTCTTCGTTTTGCATTTTGTTCATGTCATGCATTTCATATCATGTCATCATATGCATCGCATTTGCGTACGTGTTCGTCTCATGCATCCGAGCATTTTCCCCGCTGTCTGTTTTGCAATCAGACACTCCCACGTGCACCGGCGCCCCCTTTTGTCTCTTTCTGTGAGAGGATGTTAAAAGTTCTCGGAATGGACCGAGATTTGTCAATTGGCCTTGGTACACCACCGGTGGGCCGCCTGTCAAATTTTGTGCCATTTGGAGTCCGTTTGATACTCCAACGGTTAACCGGGTAACCGGGAAGGCCTCTTGTGTGTTGCAGCCCAACACCCCTCCAAAACGGCCCAATAACCCATCCAAACCACTCTCATGTCCTCCATCGTCGGATCACGATCGTGTGGGCGAAAACTACACTCCATTTGGACACTCCTACCTCTTCCTACCTATAAATATGTCTTCTTCCCCGGATTTCTCGTCCAAACCCTAGATCCAGTTCCCCCGCCGCCGCCGGACATGTGAGGATCGGGCGAACATGTCTGCCCGTTGGCGCCCAATGAACCAGGAGCCACCACGTGTCCCGCCTGCCGACCTTCGCCGCCGGCCCAGCGAGGCCCAATTCGGGCCCCCCGAGCCCATCGCGCCGCCCTCGCACGCGCCGCGCCTCCCTGCTTCTCCTCCGCCGTCGTGTTCCAGAGCCGCCCGCCGACCCACGCCGGCGCGCCGCACCGCCAGGAGCCGCCGCCTCACGCCTGCCGGATGGCCACCGCGCCCCATCGCCTCCACTGCGACGCCCGCGCCTCGAAGACCCCGCGCGCCGCCGAAGCCTCGCCGGCGCCGCCTCCCCTGCTCCACGACGCCGTCCCCTCCCTCTCCGACAAGTACTCCAGCCAGATCCGACCACGGCAGCGACAAACCCCGGCCATCCTCGGTTCCCGTGCGCCTAACCCTAGATCTCGAAGGTTGAATTTTCGGCTAAGACTTTTTTGTGATAAATTTTGTGCCCCTGTTCATTGCATCATAACTCCATGACCGTAGCTCTGTTTCATGCACACGGTATATCAAAATGTTCATTGGGAGATGCTCTTCATTTAATTCCATTGTGGCATGCTTGTTTGAGTCCATCTTGATGCCCAACTCATTGGTGCAAGAGTTCTATAAGATGTTTACTCCTATTACTTAGCAGATTATGATGTTTTGTCATTTTTGCCACATTTGTTGTGTGCATCATATGGGCATGAGATCAACATGTGTTTTGAACTATGCCATGCCATCTTTACAAAGGTGCTTGCCATGTAGTTTTTTGATCAATGTGGTGACTAGCACAAGCATGCAAAGTAGCCTTTGTGATATTGTTGTTTTCAGAGACTTATGATTTTGCTGCCATTTTCCTGTTGTTATTTTTATGCCATGTAAACATGATGCTACAATGAGATCCATGCTCGTTTTGAGTTGCTTCAGTAAGGATGTTTTGTACATATGGTTATGCCCTATGCATCCATGCCCCTGTTTGCAATTATGGAGTGCCCTAGCATGTCCTAATCTTGCTCTACTTTTGCTATAAAATCTTCCTGTTAGATTGTTTACATGTTAATCAATTTTGCCATGGTTGTTGTTAGTGATCCATGCATGATATGAACTTTCTCTTGCCATGGTTAGCTTCTTGAACATGTATTCTTGCTGTTAGTATGCTTATCTTGTCATGCAACGCTTTGTGGTGAGTGGTTTGAGCTTGCAAAAATGCCTACATAATTCTGTTTATGCCATGCTTAGTTTTCTGCTAAGTCTGAAAACTGTTAATAAAACTTGCTATGTTTACATGGGTGCCATCATATCTTCTGTGCCTTTTTGGCTCATGATCAGTAAGGGACTTTTGTTGTATGAATTTAGTAGATTCATGCAATGCCTTTGTTTGCTATGTTATGTTCCTGTAGCATGTTGTTCGCTAGCTCTAAACATTGCTTCCTGATGTTATTTCTGGCATGTTAGTATTTTCACAAAGTCTATGATGCTGATATCTTTTGCACTTTTGCCATTCTTGTTTGAACCTGCTCTTGTGTGATTTAGCCGTAGCGCAGTGTTCATATTTTGTCAAGCATCTTGAGTACATGACTGCCATATGCATTGTTGCTATGTTGGGGTGAAGTAACTTAGTTTCTTGTTGCATTCTAGATTGCATCGTGCTGTTAATCGCAGAATTGTGCCATTGTTGTTTTGCTTGCCATTTGCAAACCGTGCCTCCGTTTCCGGTGATCTTTATATCGATTTCGACCGAAATCATCTCATCTCTCCAGTAGAACACTTGGTTTGCCAAGTTGATGCCTTGTTCATTCTTTCTCTTCCGATGCATGCATATGCATTGCATATCACATCCCGCATGTCATGCCATGTTTTGCATCATGTTGTTTGTGCATTGCACCGTGATTGATTGTTGGTCATTTGCTTGTGTTCTTGCCTTGGGTAGTGCCGGGAGAAGAGTATGTGATTGTGGAACCTTTTGAGTACGCTAACGAGGATCAAACTTTCGTCAACTCTGGGAACTTTGCAGGCAAGATGACCATACCATCGAAATCACTTCTATCTTTGCTTGCTAGTTGTTCGCTCTATTGCCATGCCGCGATACCTACCACTTGCTATATCATGCCTCCCATATTGCCATGTCAAGCCTCTAACCCACCTTTCCTAGCAAACCGTTGTTTGGCTATGTTACCGCTTTGCTCAACCCCTCTTATAGCGTTGCTAGTTGCAGGTGAAGATGAAGTTTCTTCCATGTTGGAACATGGATATTGTTGGGATATCATTATTACCTCTTATTTACTTTAATGCATCTATATACTTGGTAAAGGGTGGAAGGCTCGGCCTTATGCCTAGTGTTTTGTTCCACTCTTGCCGCCCTAGTTTCCATCATACCGGTGTTATGTTCCTTGATTTTGCGTTCCTTACGTGGTTGGGTGTTATGGGAACCCCTTGATAGTTGCTTTGAATAAAACTCCTCTAGCAAGGCCCAACCTTGGTTTTACCATTTACCTACCTACCACCATATACCTTCCCTTGGGTTCTGCAGACTCAAGGGTCATCTTTATATTAAACCCCCACCCCCCGGGCCAGTGCTCCTCTGAGTGTTGGTCCGAACCGAGCCGCCTGCGGGGCCACCTCGGGGAAACTCGAGGGTTGGTTTTACTCGTAGCCTGTCTCATCCGGTGTTGCCCTAAGAACGAGATATGTGCGACTCCTATCGGGATTTGTCAGCACATCGGGTGGCTTTGCTGGTCTTGTTTTACCATTGTCGAAATGTCTTGTAACCGGGATTCCGAGACTGATCAGGTCTTCCCGCGAGAAGGAATATCCTCCGTTGACCGTGAGTGCTTGTGATGGGCTAAGTTGGGACACCCCTGCAGGGTTTTGAACTTTCGAAAGTCGTGCCCGCGGTTATGGGCAGATGGGAATTTGTTACTATCCGGTTGTAGTGAACTTGACACTTAACTTAATTAAAATGAATCAACCGCGTGTGTAGCTGCGATGGTCTCTTTTCGGCGGAGTCCGGGAAGAGAACACGGTCTCGTGTTATACTTGAACGTAAGTAGCTTTAGGATCACTACTTGATCACTACTAGCTTCTCGACCGTGCTTTGCTTCTCTTCTCGCTCTCATTTGCGTAAGTTAGCCACCATATATGCTTAGTTCTTTGTTGCAGCTCCACCCCACTACCCCTTTGAAAGTGCTAGTGATCGACTAGAGGGGGGGTGAATAGGCGATTTTTAAGAAAGTCTTCAAAACATGGAAGTTTCGAAGACAAACGATAGAAGTAAACCTATTACCACGCAGCGGAAGGTAGACTACACTAGGCAACCTTAGTCAAGTAACCAAAGAAGTGAAAGCACAATGACTAATAGCAGCTAGGCAGTAAGGATTAGGTAGGAAGATATTGTGAAGCCAATCAGAACAAGCAGTCACTCAGTGAAGACAAAAGATAATGCAATCATGCAATGACTTCACAAGGACCAACAGTAAGTAAAGGGAAGGGAAGGATGAAACCAGTGACTCGTTGAAGACAATGATTTGTTGGACCAGTTCCAGTTGCTGTGACAACTGTACGTCTGGTTAGGGCGGCTAGGTATTTAAACCTGAGGACACACAGTCCCGGACACCCAGTCCTGAACACGCAGCTCAGGACACCCTAGTCCTCACCGTATTCCCCTTGAGCTAAGGTCACACAGACCTCGCCCAATCACTCTGGTAAGTCTTCAAGGTAGACTCCCAAACCTTCACAGACTTCGTTCACCGGCGATCCACAATGACTCTTGGATGCTCAGAACGCGACGCCTAACCGGCTGGAGGATTCACAGTCCTCAAGTGTAATAAGTCTTCAGATCACACAGACAGGAAGACTTAAGTGATGCCTAACACTCTTTGGCTCTGGGTGGTTAGGGCTTTATCCTCGCAAGGAATTCTCTCTCAAAGGCTTCGAGGTGGGTTGCTCTCAAACGACAAAAGCCGTACTTTAACTCTGAGCAGCCAACCGTTTATGGTTGTAGGGGGTGGGCTATTTATAGCCACTAGGCAACCCGACCTGATTTGTCCGAAATGACCCTGGGTCACTAAGGAACTGACACGTGTTCCAACGGTCAGATTTCAAACACACACGGCAACTTTACTTGGGCTACAAGCAAAGCTGACTTGTCCAACTCTGGACAAGATTCGCTCTCATAGTCTTCACTCGAAGACATAGGATTTTGGTTAAGCATCACTTCAGTCATTCTGACTGGTTCTCTTGGACCCCACTTAACAGTACGGTGGTTCCTATGACTCAACAAAGAAGAAAAAGAACTACGAAAGATCTAAGTCTTCGAGCTCCATAGTCTTCATGCGATGTCTTCTCTTGTCATAGTCTTCAATGTGAATGTCTTCACATACCACCTTTGACTTCAATGTCTTCATACATTTTTAGGGGTCATCTCTGGTAGGAAAACCGAATCAATGAGGGACTTCTACCTGTGTTATCCTGCAATTCTCACAAACACATTAGTCCCTCAACTAGGTTTGTCGTCAATACTCCAAAACCAACTAGGGGTGGCACTAGATGCACTTACAATCTCCCCCTTTTTGGTGATTGATGACAAACTAGTTGAAGTTTTCAACGGGGAATATAATATGTGAAATTGTAAAGGATAAGGAATTGTCTTCATAAGTTGCAAGGGCTCCCCCTGAAGATGTGCATATAAGTAATTTGCTTTTGGAATGCAAATGCACATGGCAGGTTGTACTTGTGGAGATCCTCTTCAACTTATGATGACAATTCATCATGCATGAAAGTATGTGAAGATAATGACATGCATAATGGAAAATGGACGTCTGCAAAATGATCTAAGTGCGGAATTTATCGTCGCACATGCGGAATTTATCATCGCATCACAAAGTAGCAAATAAGTAGCAGACGACCATCGAGTTTAAGTGTTACAACTCAAAGAACCAAATGTATCAAAACGAGAGTTGTAAACACTAGGCAAAACATAAAGTAACCGCCCATATGGACCCGCTTGAAGACTATCAAACTCATATGCTTCTCCCCCTTTTGTCAGTAAGGACCAAAAAGGTTTGAAGACATAGATCATCTACTCGTTCCCATGAGGAGTAGGTGAAGTAGCAAGGTCGTCGGTGTTGTTAGGCGGTGCAGACGAGCTCGGGGCAGTGTCGATGCGTGCTGAAGGAGGGGGCGGTGAAGTAGCATCGTCTTCGTCCTCGATCACTCTGGCATTCACAGTTGCCGCAGAGGAAGAGAACTCAGAGTCTTCAAGAGAGAGAGTTCGTCGCAGCACAGCCCTTCGGGGAGGTGTGGAGTCAAACTTGAAACGTTCAGAGAAGCCATCCTCTTGAAGATCATCCTCAGAGCACATAAGCGTCAGCCCTTTCCATGTACGCCGACAGGTTTCATGGGCAACAAAGGCATTCTTGGTGGCAAGATTGCGAATGCGGTTGACATCCACCAAGAGGCTTTGCATTTGGCGCTTCAGCCAGTCATGATGCCTATCCTATTTCTGATGAAGAGCAACCAGAAGCTCTCGGTCATTAAGAACATGGGATCGCTTCTTGGGTCGTTGGGCAATAGTGCTTTCAGTGGCTTCAGTAAGGGCACGATGAGGTGCACGTGTAGTTCCAGCCAGAGGATAAACACGAGTGACTGCTTCAACTCCTTCAATGTTCTGAGAGAAACTTTGATGCTCCGCATTCTGAAGACTAAGAGGCTCCTTGGCAGGCTCTGGATAGATGGCTTCAACGGACATATCCACATCAGGCAGGAAGATCCGATGATTGCGAGCAGAGGGCTGATATGAGATAGCTGAGTGGAGTTTGATCAGCCGCATGATCCATGGAGCGTAGAACTTCAAGCCAAAAAGATCAGATCCTGATGCAGCAAGTTGGCGGATGAAGAAGTCTTGTGCATTGAAGCATTTGCCATGAAGAATATAGAAGACCAAAGTCTTCATTGCACCTTCCAGCTTTGGCATGTGGAGAATGTCCTTTGATGGGCCAGAGAGTTCGCCTTATAATGTGATAGATAGTCCTTGGCAGATACTCAAGGTCTTCAACAAGAACTCCTTAGGATATGCAGCGTCTTGTGGCAAGGCTTCATCATACTGAGCATCTGACTCATGTTCGGTTCAGGCTTCTGAAAGATGCTCTCCATAGCTTCACTGTGAAGTTGACATCCAGGTTCATAGAGATCTCCAGGAGTGGGCAGACCAGTGAGCTCAATGATATCAAAGGATTTGGCTTCATGATGAACATTTCCTGTCATCCACTCAAGGACCCAAGTCTTCGGATCTCTGTTGTAACCACGTATGTGAAGTGTGGCATAAAATTGGAGCAGCAACTCTTCGTTCCAGTGCTCTTGGTCGGTGACGAAAGGCAACAATCCAACCTCTTTGAAGCAATCCAGAGCTTCTTCCAAGCAGGGCAGACCATCTATTGCTTGGGTGTCAAGACGCATATGTGGGAAGATGCGACCTTGATTGTACAGAATGCAGGAGTAACAGCTTCGCTGCGGATAGCTCCAGAACCGATCAGAAGATATTCGTTCCCTTGAGTAGGGGTTCTTGGAGCTATTGAAGAAGGTGTTGTCTGCTTTGAAGCCGTTGACATTGAAGGATCCAGGTGCTGATGCAGGACCTGGAAACCTGGGCAACCTTGGCATTGGCTTCTGTACCTGAGGCCTATGCTCAAATGATAGTCAAACTGAGGACCAGCAGCAGGCGCAGGAACAGGAGCAGTAGCATCATTGGCTTCGCTGACTTCTGGTTCTTGGGTTGGTGTAGGCTCCACATTTGCTTCAGCCATGACAACGTCAGTGGCTTCATTGGTGTTGGTGGTGGCAGCCTCAAGATTTTCTACCTCCACTTGATGAGCTGGAGGGTCGGGCACAGACACGTTCTCCTCGAGAACAGCTTCTTCAGTAGTTGGGGGAGTGGGACACGTTCTTCTTCTTGGGTGTCATCGGCTGATGCAGCCGGAATGTCTTCAGCAGTTTAGCCTTCAGACTCGGAGACTGGAGGCCTTGGTCCTTTGCGAAGCCTGCGTAACGCTGGCGACGCCTTTGGAGATGGAGTTGGTTGGGCCTCAAAGTCATCATCTTCTTCTTGCCGGGGTGGTGTGACTTGTTGTTGTGGGTGATCATCCCATGATGCATCCTGAGCAATTGGCGTCAGAGGACGACCAATGCTGATGAGTTCGCTGTGTGTAAGCACAGGCGATGATACCTGTTGGTGCTCGATCTGAGGAAGAACTACATCATCTTCAACATTGTCATGGTGACAAATGTCTTCAGCAGCGGTGGGATCAACTGCGGGAATGTCTTCAGCTGTATGAGCCTCTGTGGAAGCAGGCTCATGGACAATTAGTTGGCGCTCTTAGTATGTAGATGCAGGGCGAACCATTGAGATAGGTTCAACAACCAGGGGCTCAGTGGGAGCAGCTCGTTCCTTCTTGGTCTTCCACTTCTTCTTGGAGGGAGCAGCATCAAAGGCTTCAGAATGTTTCCTCTTTCTGGCTTTAGCCTCAGCAGTCCTCGTCTTCTTCAGTTCTGAAGCGGTTGACCTGGCCTTTGGCTTCAAGCCAGCCATGCTGGCTGGGAAGACAATGGGATGTGCTTCCTGCCTCGGTGTGTCGGGTGCGGCCACAGCTGGCTTCTTCTTCTGCTTAGCAGCCATCCTGGGGTCGATGCCAGGACGACCAAGGGCCTTGTGCTTCTCAGCCTCATTGTAGGCTTGCACACTCTTGTCAGCCAGGATCTTCATGCGCTCACGAGAACCTTGAGCTTCTGCATGTTTCTTGAGAAAGGCTTCCTTGAGCTCTTGCCGCACAGTCTTGAAGTTTTTCACCTCTTGCACGCTAAGCTTGGCCATGTGCTTCTTGAACTGAGTTTTCTCAAAGTCAATCTTTTGCTTCAGTTCGACGATGCACTGAGCTAGAGCTAGCTCTGAAGCAATGGCGCCATGGAAGGCGACACTGAGGCCAACTGGAAGTTGCAGATCTTCAAAGCTGAGGTTGGGCGTGTCAAACCATTCATCAATGAAGTTGTGGATGATTGCCACGTCAAAGAGAGGCAGATCATTGAAGATTTTTATTTCTTCTTTGCTCTTGATCAGTTGCTCAAGAGCGTCATCTGCAAGATCTTCATCACTGGACAGATCAATGGCATCGTTGCGCAGAATAGCAGCAGCAGTCAGTTCTTGGCTGGTGTGTGGCAGAGGCATCTTGACTTTCTGGGGCTTGGAGATGCGTGACAGATCTTCAGACTGCACACTGTCTTCAGGAGGTGCAGTAGCCAGTGGCTTCGCCCGTGAGATTTTTGGTGCTGAGGCAGGCTTTGAAGCTTTAGGCTGCTTCAGTTTCTTTGGCTTCGGCGCTGCAGGCGCTTCATCTGATTCAGCGTCATCTGCAGGCTCATCCACGGCTGTCCCTTGAACCACGATATGAGTGATGAGACCTTCCAGGTTGTAGAAGGGCCCAACAAGATTGGGTTCAGCTTCGCGGGTGCCATCGGCACGGGGAGCAGAGGGACCAGGGTTGAAGTCTAGTCCCAAAGACTTCTTGTTCTGCTTCGCCGAATTCTGGGCAAACTGGAAGTTGCGCTTGAACAGATTGTCGTCACGACACCATAGCAGTGACGATGGGTCAGCATCCGCAGGCTGTGGTCCTCGGACCATGCAGGGATAGAAGCCTTGTTCAATGGCTTCATCTCTGGACCTGGGTTGAAGATTTTTGTATAGGATGTCTCCCCATGGTCGCTTGATGGCATTCTTTTCAGCATATTCCTTTGTCACAAATCTGTACTTGAACCACTGTTCTGCCCAATATCGTCGAATCCATTGGATTCGTGTCTTGCGCTGATTGTAATCCTCTTCAGGATCTGTCTTGTACAGCTCTGAGAGGTCATCGGGCAGATCTCTTGATGTTTCTCCTCGACGCTTTCTGCCACCCTTCCTTGCTGATTTCTCTGCAGCCATGAACTTTAAACTGAATGGCTTCAATACGTTCAAAGGCTTCAAAGGCTTTCGCTTGCTGGACAAACAGGAACTGGCTTCGGGAGAATTTATATGATGCTGTAAGAATTCTGCAAATGAATGCAGACTATGAGAACCAAGGGATTCTCCCACGGACATGTACCTGTGACAGCATTAAGGTGCGAGGGAAGGGGAAGAGGTCATATGCATTCTCAGAAGATTTTGAAGATAAATCAGTTTAGAAGACATTGACCTCATCGTGCGAAGACATTCACTCATAGATAAGGAGTTGGTTCCAGATTTGTACGAATCCACGGATCAGTACAAGTGAGGAATCTAACTACTTTGTGAAGCATAAGTGAATATACTAGGCATATTATGAGATGCAGTATGAAATAGATCCAACTTGTGTGAACAGAAACTGCTTGTGGTAGAAAGTGACGAATCTATAGGATCAAAGGGGCCGTAAAAAGGAAGTTTTATTTACCACACGAAGAACTGCTAGACGGAGTGGAAGAGGAGGCCGAGCAGTTCGATCGTCCGTGCCCTAACTTGGCGACGGAGGACACCTACGGCGACGGCGGAGAAGACGATGTCCGCGGTCGGCGTGAAGACGGCGTCGGAGAGGTTGCGGCAGCTAAGCGCTTCGTCGCCGGCGTCGTCGAGGGCTAGCGGTGGCGCTAGGGTTCGTGCGAGAGTGGAAGAAGAGATAATGACTGTGGTGAGGCGTGTATTTATAGGGACAGGGGCGGCTCAGTGTTATTACACAGGTGCCCCTGGCGATTCACATCTGAGGAACACGTGGCCATCATGCAGCATATCGGAGGTTGTTCCACGTCCCACGCACGCCTGGATTGTCGGGTGGTCGTTCCCACTTCTCCGGGTTTCAGGTGAAGGAATTAGCATTGAAAGCGGACTTAATGTTTGTCTCTGTATCTTCTGCTGACAAGGACGCAGAGAAGACATTTGACAGTTTCAAGAGAATGCATATGATTTGGAGAGATAGAGTTTGAGATAGAAAGCATAGAGAGGTTAGGGTCCGATCACATTCACTTAGTTCAAAAGATTCAACAAGAAGACATAGCTATAAGTGAATGCTGTAGAGGACAGAACACTAGTATATATATATAATCAACATAGTGAAGATAATCATGAAGACATGTTGAGATTGAAGCCAAACCAAATGTGAAGACATAGCAAATGTAACGCCATGAGTGAAACACTTCAAACAGAACATTTGGTGGTGGCGTTACCCACCGTATAGGAAGTATTAGACCCAGACACGGCGCACAATTATCGTGGCGCTCCGAAGTCAAATTCCTCATTAATGTATTCACACTTAGAATGCATGTCTTCATTGATTGAAGATATACTTTACTTCGTGTGTTGCACATCTAAGTCATCAATATGCATAAGTGTTAGGATGTGTGCCTGATCACAGGACATTTGAGGATTCCAAGATATTTAGCTCACACCGTAACTTGCAAAATCTCTTCTCATCCAAGGGCTTGGTGAAGATATCTGCCAATTGCTCTTCAGTGTTGACGTGTATGATATCAATATCTTCCTTCACAACATGATCTCTGAGAAAGTGATGACGAATCTCAATGTGCTTTGTCTTCGAGTGCTGAACTGGGTTGTTGGCAATCTTGATGGCGCTTTCGTTGTCGCAGTAGAGTGGCACTTGCTTCAGATGAATGCCATAGTCTTTGAGTGTTTGCTTCATCCACAGAAGCTGAGCGCAGCAAGATCCAGCAGCAATGTATTCAGATTCAGCAGTGGAGAGAGATACACAGTTCTGCTTCTTTGAAGACCAACATACAAGTGATCGTCCCAGAAAATGACATGTGCCTGATGTAGACTTGCGATCCACCTTGTCACCAGCATAATCAGCATCCGAGAATCCAACCAGATCAAACTCTGAGCCCTTTGGATACCATAATCCTAGAGTTGGGGTGTAAGCCAAATATCGAAGAATTCGCTTCACAGCTAAGTGATGCGATTCCTTTGGTGCCGCTTGGAATCGAGCACACATGCAAACACTAAGCATAATATCTGGCCTAGATGCACATAGATAAAGTAAAGAACCAATCATGGAGCGGTATACCTTTTGATCGAACTCTTTACCATTGTCGTCGGGACCCAGATGATGTTTGGCTGGCATTGGCGTCGTGAAGCCTTTGCAGTCTTGCATACCGAACTTCTTCAGGCAATCTTTGAGATACTTCTCTTGAGATATAAAGATGTCGTTGCGTTGCTGTCGTATTTGAAGACCAAGGAAGAACTTCAGCTCTCCCATCATGGACATCTGATATTGCTCTTGCATCATATATCCAAACTCTTCACTGTATTTCTGATTGGTGCAGCCGAAGATAATGTCATCCACATATATTTGGCACACAAACAGTTCACCATCATATGTCTTCGTGAAGAGAGTGGGGTCGAGGGAACCAGGTGTGAAGCCTTTGCTCTTCAGGAAGTATTTGAGTGTGTCATACCAAGCCCGAGGGGCTTGTTTGAGGCCATACAGTGCCTTGTTGAGCTTGTATACCATGTCAGGATGTTTTGGATCTTCAAAGCCAGGCGGTTGTGCAACATACACTTCTTCTTCAATCTTGCCATTGAGAAAGCCGCTCTTCACATCCATTTGATATAGAAGTATGTTATGATGATTTGCATAGGCCAGCAGTATGCGTATGGCTTCAAGTCGAGCCACAGGAGCAAATGTTTCATCGAAGTCAATCCCTTCAACTTGAGTATATCCTTGAGCAACGAGACGAGCTTTGTTTCTGACAACTTGACCATGCTCATCTTGCTTGTTGCGATATATCCATTTGGTGCCTATTATATTGTGCTTCCGAGGATCAGGACGCTTAACCAGTTCCCATACATTATTCAGCTCAAACTGTTGAAGCTCTTCTTGCATAGCTTGAATCCATTCAGGTTCCATGAAGGCTTCTTCAACTTTCTTGGGTTCTGTTATTGAGACGAATGCGAAGTGCCCACAGAAATTTGCTAGCTGTGTTGCCCTTGAACGAGTGAGTGGACCGGGTGCATTGATGCTATCAATTATTCTCTCAATCTGCACTTCATTGGCAACACGAGGATGTACAGGGCGAAGATTTTGCTCTTGCTGATCATTGTCATTGTTAGAGGGATTGTCTTCAGGCTGAGCATTGTCTTCAGGTTGATCAGGTGCGGAGATGATAAGTTCCTCTTCAGGTTGAGCTTCAGAGGGTATGATTTCTCCAGTTCCCATAAGTTTGATTGATTCACTGGATGGAACTTCATCTAGCACATTTGGCAGGTGCTCTCTTTGTGAGCCGTTAGTCTCATCGAACCGCACATCCACTGTTTCAACCACTTTATAATGAAAGAGATTGAAGACTCTGTAGGAGTGCGAATCCTTTCCATATCCAAGCATAAAACCCTCATGTGCTTTTGGTGCAAATTTTGAAGTGTGATGTGGATCCTTGATCCAGCACCTGGCGCCAAATACTCTGAAGTAACTGACATTTGGCTTCTTGCCAGTAAGGAGCTCATAAGATGTCTTGTTCAGAAGCTTGTGAAGATAAACACGGTTGATTGTATGGCATGCAGTATCAATGGCTTCAGGCCAGAATTTTCTTGGAGTCTTGTATTCATCAAGCATCGTTCGGGCCATCTCAATGAGTGTTCTGTTCTTGCGTTCGACGACGCCATTCTGCTGTGGCGTGTACGGAGCTGAGAATTCATGTGTGATGCCCAAAGTATCAAGATATGTATCAAGGCCAGTGTTCTTGAATTCAGTGCCATTGTCACTTCTGATGTGCTTTATCTTGGCGCCATAGTTGTTCATTGCTCGATTGGCGAAGCGTCTGAAGACATCCTGCACTTCAGTCTTGTAGAGGATTATATGCACCCAAGTATATCTAGAATAATCATCAACAATGACAAAGCCATAGAGACAAGCAGTAGTAGTAAGAGTTGAGTAATGAGTGGGACCGAAAAGATCCATGTGGAGCAGTTCGAAGGGTCGAGTCGTTGTCATGATTGTCTTCGAGGGATGCTTGGCCCTCGTCATCTTTCCTGCTTCACAGGCACCGCATAAGTGATCTTTCTTGAACTTGACGCCCTCGATGCCTATGACATGCTTCTTCTTTGCAAGGGTGTGCAGGTTCCTCATGCCAGCATGCCCTAGCCTCCGATGCCAGAGCCAGCATTCTGAAGCTTTTGCTAGAAGACATACGGCAAGCTGTGGTCCTGCTGAGAAATCTACCACGTACAAATCATCTTTCCGATACCCTTCAAACACTAGAGACTTGTCAGATTCCATTAGAACAAGGCAACGATATTTTCCAAACATCACAATCATGTTTAAATCGCAAAGCATTGAGACAGACATTAAGTTGAAACCAAGGGATTCAACAAGCATGACTTTATCCATGTGTTGATCCTTTGAGATTGCAACTCTACCTAGACCCAATACCTTACTTTTACTAGTGTCAGCAAATGTGATGTGACTTTTGTCGGATGGACGTAAGGTTGAGTCCATAAGAAGGCTTCTCTTGCCAGTCATGTGATTGGTACACCCACTATCAATAATCCATTCTGAAGCTGCTGGTGTCGTACCCTACAGTGCAGTTAGGGGGATAGGCTTCACGAAGAGAATTGTGAAGCAAAAACATTTGACGAACCAGTGGGTTATGAAAGCTTAGATCGAGATTTGGACTGATAGGGCGAGTAGCAAGCGATTCAGGAACAAAGTACATAATAAGACCATTTGGGCATTTGATCTTGCGCCCTACAAGATGTTTAAGGTCCCCAGCAATAGCGTCAGACGATTTTGGTTTTCTGCTGGAGACCCTTCCCTGCAAAAGAGAGTTAAGCTTTCTTAGCCACCCACATCTTCAAGGGTGGCTTTGAAGCAATGAGTCTAAGTGCAGCATCTGAGAACTTTGGCTTTGGAGCCCTAGCAAAAAGTCTTGCAGGTGGACAATAGTACTCATAAGAATAAGCAGAATAGTTCTTGGTCTTATGAACATGGCGGTTTGATGAACCGCGCTCATATTCATAGGCCTGAGTATGGCTTCCCTGCAAAACATTTGCGTTAGTGCGACTCCGGTGAGTCCTCTGTCTGTATGAAGCCTTTGGACCGTATGAAGCCTGTGGTCTGGGGTTTGTCTTCTTCACCTGTGGTGTCATGATGACATTCACAGGAAGATTCTCCAAACACCTTTTCGGCACCCAGATCTTCTTCATAGGCGGTCCATTCCTGCAGTTAGTACCAATATACCTGGCAAACACTTCACCATTCTGATTCTTAAACAGTTTATAGTTTGCATCAAAGGATTCATCAATAACAATGGGATTAGCACAAGTGAAGCCAGATAGGGTGGATGGATCCGCTGAAGGTTCCTTTGCAGCAACCCATGTGGTTTTGGGGTACTGCTCAGGTTTCCAGTAAGAGCCATCAGCATTCATTTTCCTTTCGAACCCAACACCCTCTTTCCTAGGGTTTCGGTTCAGGATCTGCCTTTTGAGGACATCACATAGTGTCTGATGCCCTTTGAGACTTTTGTACATCCCTGTTTCAAGCAGTGTCTTCAACCTAGCATTCTCATCAGCAATAGCAGTGGTATCCTCAGCAGAGGGGTTAGTTACCACATCAACAGTTGAAGATATTGCAACAGTAGCAGCAGTAGAACATTCAGCAACAGAAGTAGCGTTATCACGCTCAATGCATTTAAGACATGGTGGTTCAAATCCTTCCTGAGCTGAACTGATCTGTTTGGCGCGAAGTGACTCGTTTTCCTTTTGAAGATCTTCATGAGCCGCTCTCAATTTCTCAAGATCTTGCTTCCTTTGAAGATAATCATAGGAAAGCCTTTCATGAGTTGTTGAGAGCGTTTCATGACGACTTTCAAGTTCCTCATACTTAACATGAAGATTTTTTATGTCTTCAATTAAGGACTGAGATCGAGTCATTTCAGCGTCTAACAGATCATCGCTTTTGTCTAACAGTTTTTGAATGTGTTCCATAGCTTTCTGTTGTTCAGTTGCAATTTTAGCAAGTGTTTTGTAGCTGGGTTTGGAATCACAATCAGAGTCATCTTCACTAGATGTTTGATAGTGAGTAGTGCGTGTGTTTACCTTGGCGCCGCGTGCCATGAAGCAGTAGGTAGGAGCGGAGTAGTCCTTGTCATTTGCATCGGTGTCGGTGATGAAGTCATTGTCTTCAGTGTTGAAGATGGACTTGGCAACGTATGCTGTAGCCAGACTCGCAACGCCAGAATCGGACTCCTCCTCAGACTCCACCTCCGCCTCCTCAGAAGCGGACTCCTCCTCTGAATCCATTTCCTTGCCAACAAACGCACGTGCCTTGCCAGATGAGCTCTTCTTGTGTGATGAAGACTTGAGGAAGACTTGGAAGAAGACTTTGAGTATTTCTTCTTCTTCTTGTCGTCAGAGTCATACTCCTTGCTCTTCTTCTTCTTCTTGTTCTCATTGTCCCACTGCGGACACTCAGAGATGTAGTGGCCAGGTTTCTTGCACTTGTGGCATGTTCTTTCTTGTAGTCATGAGCAGAAGCTTCATCATTCCTTGAGCTTGATCGTGAAGACTTTCTGAAGCCTTTCTTCTTGGTGAATTTTTGGAACTTCTTCACAAGCATAGCAAGCTCCTTTCCAATGTCTTCAGGATCATCAGAACTGCTGTCAGATTCTTCTTCAGATGAGGAGACAACTTTTGCCTTCAAGGCACGAGTTCGCCCATAGTTGGGACCGTAGATGTCTCTTTTCTCAGAAAGCTGAAACTCGTGTGTGTTGAGCCTCTCAAGTATGTCAGACGGATCGAGTGTCTTGAAATCAGGACGTTCTTGAATCATCAGGGCTAGGGTGTCAAACGAACTGTCAAGTGATCTTAGGAGTGTCTTGACGACTTCATGCTTGGTGATCTCAGTGGCGCCGAGGGCTTGAAGCTCATTTGTGATGTCAGTGAGTCGATCAAACGTGAGCTGGACATTCTCATTGTCATTTCTCTTGAAGCGGTTGAAGAGGTTGCGAAGGACACTGATTCTCTGATCTCTCTGGGTTGAGACGCCTTCATTGACCTTGGAGAGCCAGTCCCAGACTAGCTTAGATGTTTCCAAAGCACTCACGCGGCCATAGTGTCCTTTGGTCAGATGACCACAGATGATATTCTTAGCAGTAGAGTCCAGTTGAACGAACTTCTTGACATCAGCAGCAGTGACACCTTTTCCAGCCTTGGGAACGCCGTTCTTGACGACATACCATAGGTCGACATCAATGGCTGATGCATGCGCATCTTATTCTTCCAGTAGGGATATTCAGTTCCATCAAAGATGGGGCATGCAGTGGAGACTTTAATTATCCCTGCAGTCGACATAGCTAAAACTCCAGGTGGTTAAACTGAATCACACAGAACAAGGGAGTACCTTGCTCTGATACCAATTGAAAGTGCTAGTGATCGACTAGAGGGGGGTGAATAGGCGATTTTTAAGAAAGTCTTCAAAACATGGAAGTTTCAAAGACAAACGATAGAAGTAAACCTATTACCACGCAGTGGAAGGTAGACTACACTAGGCAACCTTAGTCAAGTAACCAAAGAAGTGAAAGCACAATGACTAATAGCAGCTAGGCAGTAAGGATCAGGTAGGAAGATATTGTGAAGCCAATCAGAACAAGCAGTCACTCAGTGAAGACAAAAGATAATGCAATCATGCAATGACTTCACAAGGACCAACAGTAAGTAAAGGGAAGGGAAGGATGAAACCAGTGACTCATTGAAGACAATGATTTGTTGGACCAGTTCCAGTTGCTATGACAACTGTACGTCTGGTTAGGGCGGCTAGGTATTTAAACCTGAGGACACACAGTCCCGGACACCCAGTCCTGAACACGCAGCTCAGGACACCCAGTCCTCACCGTATTCCCCTTGAGCTAAGGTCACACAGACCTCGCCCAATCACTCTGGTAAGTCTTCAAGGTAGACTCCCAAACCTTCACAGACTTCGTTCACCGGCGATCCACAATGACTCTTGGATGCTCAGAATGCGACGCCTAAGCGGCTGGAGGATTCACAGTCCTCAAGTGTAATAAGTCTTCAGATCACACAGACGGGATGACTTAAGTGATGCCTAACACTCTTTGGCTCTGGGTGGTTAGGACTTTATCCTCGCAGGGAATTCTCTCTCAAAGGCTTCGAGGTGGGTTGCTCTCAAACGACAACAGCCGTACTTTAACTCTGAGCAGCCAACTGTTTATGGTTGTAGGGGGTCGGCTATTTATAGCCACTAGGAAATCTGACCTGATTTGTCCGAAATGACCCTGGGTCACTAAGGAACTAACACGTGTTCCAATGGTCAGATTTCAAACACACACGACAACTTTACTTGGGCTACAAGCAAAGCTGACTTGTCCAACTCTGGACAAGATTCGCTCTCATAGTCTTCACTCGAAGACATAGGATTTTGGTTAAGCATCACTTCAGTCATTCTGACTGGTTCTCTTGGACCCCACTTAATAGTACGGTGGTTCCTATGACTCAACAAAGAAGAAAAAGAACTACGAAAGATTTAAGTCTTCGAGCTCCATAGTCTTCATGCGATGTCTTCTCTTGTCATAGTCTTCAATGTGAATGTCTTCACATACCACCTTTGACTTCAATGTCTTCATACATTTTTAGGGGTCATCTCTGGTAGGAAAACCGAATCAATGAGGGACTTCTACCTATGTTATCCTGCAATTCTCACAAACACATTAGTCCCTCAACTAGGTTTGTCGTCAATACTCCAAAACCAACTAGGGGTGGCACTAGATGCATTTACACCCTTTCCTACCTTTAAGCTTAAATAGTCTTGATCGTGAGGGTGTGAGATTGCTGAGTCCCCGTGAGTCACAGATACTTCCAAACAGATGTAGGTGCCGATGATGCCAGTTCAGGGGACGCTACCGAACTCAAGTGGGACTTCGACGAGGATTCGGGCCGTTACTATGTTTCTTTTCCGGATGATTAGTAGAGGAGCCCAGTTAGGACGATCGGGGATCTAGCATTTGGGGTTGTCTTTCTTTATTTTGGTTCCGTAGTCGGACCTTTGATTGTACCTTGGATGATTTATGATATATTTATGTATTGTGTGAAGTGGCGATTGTAAGCTGACTCTTTATCCCTTTCTTATTCAGTACATGTGATGTGTAAAGATTACCCCTCTTGCGACATGCCTACCATGCGGCTATGCCTCTAAGTCGTGCCCTGGCACGTGGGAGATATACCCGCATTGTGGGTGTTACAAGTTGGCAATCAGAGCCTTCCCCGACTTAGAAGCCCCCTTCTTGATCGAATCGCTGACGTTGTTGAGTCTAGAAGAAAATATTTTGAGTCTGAAGATTATATATATCCGAGAGTAGGATTCTTTTTACTCCTCAGTCCCTTCGTCACTCTGGTGAGGCCTCCTGACGTAGAGTTTTGACTCTTCTCTCCTCAAATTTCACGAAAAAAATTAGGATCACGCGGGTATCTTGGAGTCGTTCCGATGGTTTTGTGACGAGAACATTGTTCTTGGTGCTTCCTAACATTTAGGGGGTGTGGCAGTGTCCCGGGGAGTCGAGCTCCGAGTTGTTGTCGTCACAATTTTATCGTTGCAGTTCCGGAATACCTGAGTTCTCCGACATTGAAAATCTCTTTTATGCAGTTCTTGGTGAGATAACCTCGACGCCACGCAGTACTGGGGCGGGAGTTCGGGAGTATTGCCATAACTCGTATGACGGATGCTTTTCGAAGGTTGAGGTAAATGATTTCCGAAGGTTTCTTGGTTATGTGTTGAAGGATGGATACAGCTGGATGTAGGATTTGCTAGTTTTGGGTGAGATATTATGCTTCCCCTGTATCCCCAACACCTGATTGCATAACTAGAAAATTTCGGGAGTTTCATAGGTGGGAATTGAAGTGGCTCTAGTATTTCTTTCCGCATATATTTGGTTTGTGATTGGTTAATCCTTACCAATTATTTGTTCATATCCGTACCTTGTTTATTTATTCATCTACCTGTTATCTAAGTGGCTTCTCAACTTATGGAAGTGTGATGATTTACTTTGGAATTCATTCGTTCATTCTTGTTTGAATGTTAAGGCTATATGTTGCAATTTTGTTCCTTTGATTCAGCTTGAATATATGTCTTTCAAGTCTCTAACGGATGTCAACCTCTTCAGGATGGCTCCTCCAACACGTCAGAATCCGGACCGCAATGATGGGAATCAGTCGAACCCTCCGCCACCACCTCCACCTCCGGGGGCATGGCAAGCTGTCTTGGCAGCCACCAACACCAACACTCAGATGCTTTTGCGACTCTTGCAAGAGCGCAACCAAGGGCAAGGCAACCAAGGAAATCAAGGCCAAGGCAACAATCAGCCTTAGTTTGCTACCCTACATCAGTTCCTCGCAAACCAGCCAAAGTCCTTCAGCAACTGTGTCGAGGCCACAGACGCCGACGGCTGGCTCGTGGACATCTACAAACATTTTGAGTGTAGCAATGTCAGGCCTGAGGACTTTGTCAAGTTTGCTTCGTTTCAACTCAAAGACCAAGCTGCTGAGTGGTATCAACAATACAGAGATTCCAGAGGAGGTCGTGTGATTACCTGGGATGATTTCCGTCGAGACATCATAGCTCATCACATTCCATAAAGTGTTGCTGAGAGCAAGCGTGAGGAGGCCCGCAATCTCAAGCAAGGCAGCTTGTCCGTGTATCAATACAATACCCAGTTTCAGAAACTCGCTCGCTTCACTAAACAAGATGTCCCTGATGAAAAGAGCATGATTTATCAATTCAGAGGTGCCCTCAGAGAAGATCTGCAATTAGCTCTCGTGCTTCTTGAGCCGACTAAGTATGATGAATTCTACAACATGGCACTAAAGCAAGAAGCTGCTCAGCTCAGGTGTGATGCTTCTAAGAAGAGAGTCAGGGATGCAGTTCAACTGACTCGGCCCCTCCTGGGCGGGTCATAACTGATAGCTATATCCCCAACATTAGGCCCCAGGTTGACTTTGAGCTTTGTTCTTTGTCAATCTTCAATGCTTAGAAAAAATCCGTCTTCTTCTCTTTATAGAAATTTTGTAACCCGCCATGATGTCATCTCTTGAAAACACAAAAAACTATCATGACGTCATCTTCTCAACAGATCTTCATCTTTAATGCTTTCCGAGAATTGAGGCGCCCGTTTGGTTGGATAATCATTATATGGGTCTTCCTTGTTTTTCGCGCCCGCCTGTTCAATGCTCTCCTTATAAATAGGCACGCCCCGGTCCTCCCATTCTTCTCTCTTCTTCATCTTCTTCCTCTCGCAACTCGCGCTGCTGCTCGAGCCCCGCCACCGTCGCAGAGCATCTCGTCGTCGTCGACCTTGGCCGCTGCATCAACCAAAATCGGGTCAGAAAACGGTGGTGACGTTCCGTGGAGGACTAGTGGTTGTAAGTATTCCCCCTCCTATTCCTCAGATCCGCATCTAGGGCTTCTAGGTTTTTCGCGGTTCTTCGCGGTTCTTCGCAGTTCTTCGCAGTTCTTCCACTGCCACCTCTTCTTGATCCAAAAAGAGATATATGCTTGTGCGGTAGCTGTTTGGTGCCTACTCTTGACATTAGTAGATCCCTTTTTCTGGTACAAAGGCCGCATTAGGACTGATGCATTCATCTGTGCTATATTTTTAGGTCCAGAATTTTTTTCATTTTGAACGGCCATTTGATCCATAATAATATCCAGAAGTTAAGAAACCTGTTTGTCTCCACACTTAATCAATTCTGTTGCTGGTATTTCTGAAATGTCTATAGTCATGGCGGCTTGCGGTGCCGACTTACTTTTCCTTATATGACATTAGCCCTTACTTAAGCCGCCATTACTCCCCTGTACCATTATCACTTAATTTAACCATTACCATTGAATTGAACCAGCATGTTGCTTTCCTTTCAGTTTGTTTTTGAACATCATGCCGTCCAAAGCGCCGACTGTCTGCAACTGGGTTCCCTCAACAGTCACTGAGGACAATCTGAAGGAATTCTTTATCATAGGTTTTTTGCCAAGGAAGAATGTTATGTCCTGCCGTGCGCCTGACCCTGAGGAGGAACGGCCCAATCCAAAAGATGGTGAAGTTATCGTCTTTTCTGATCACATGAACCGTGGCTTTTCCCCACCCGGCTCAAAGTTCTTCCAAAATGTCCTCCATTTTTTCAAACTCCACCCTCAAGACCTCGGGCCTAATTCCATATCCAATATCTGCAACTTCCAAGTTCTCTGCGAGGTGTACCTTCAAGAAGAACCGACTGTAGAACTCTTTAGAGAGTATTTTTATCTGAACCGCCAGAATGAGTGCACCAATGGTCCTAGCCTGGAACTTGGAGGTATTTCAATTCAGCATTGACAAGGCGTCGTCTTCCCCCTAATAGTCTTGCCAAGTCATCCAAAGGACTGGAATCAGACTTGGTTCTATTTCAAGACACTTCACCAGCAAATGAGCATCCACTGCCGGGTTATCGCTCAGAGCGTCTTGACTCCAAATTTGCACTCCCTGACAAACTCACTACCGCTGAATGCAAGAAGCTGATACCATCCATTAAAAGGATTAACGCTTTATTGGGGAACGGTTTAACCGGTGTTGACCTGACCCATTGCTGGGTTGCATGGCAGGTCATCCCTCTAAGCCGCCGATCAAAATTGATGTATGAATATGGTGGAGGCCCAGATGACTCTCTTCGTCATAGCCCCGTTCAATTAACTGAAGAAGATATTGTTTCAATGTCAACCCTTCTGGTGAACGGAAAATACAAAGACCGCAGGAAAGTCGGGTTAAACCCCTTCTGCAAGCTTAACCCGGTGCCAGAGGTAAAGAAACTCTGATCTCTTCCTCTTTGTATTTTTCTCAACCGTTTTAAATACCTGCATGACCTTTCATCTTGCTTACTTTTTATAGGCTAAATCTGATTTCTAGAAAGTCAAGTACGACCACAAAGCCGCCAAGAAAGCTAGAGATGCCGCAATAACTACCAAGAAGACAACCCGGAGATCTAAGAAGAAGAAGAAAAGCACCGCTGAGGATCTGTTGAAGCTTGATGATACTTCTGAGTCAGAGGTAGCCCTTGACTCCCTTGGCCAACTTTTTAATAATCTTATTAACACTGATCATTGCCAGGACGACACAGGGGCCAGTCGGGCCATGGAAGAAGAGGTAACTATTTCCTCCGACTTAGCCCATTTGCCAAGATAGAAACTTCGAGTCGTAACCCAGAAAGTAAGGTTTTCACACCCTTTGGCTTATTTGGACCCTCATTTTCTTTTGAAAAATAGCAACATGAGTGCCGCCGTCAGACCCGGAACGATGATGAACCGCCTGCTGTTCTTCAAAAAACTCCTCAAAAACGCCAGAATGAGGTTTATTTCTTCGCCTTTTATTTTCCACTGATAGATCTTCTCCCTTGCATTACTAACTTTATTTTATCTTTGTAGGAGGTGTCTTGCTCTTTTGGCGACTCATCTCAAACTCAATTCCCAGCCTTTAAGACTGCCCCTGGGTAAGGAAAAAAAATCATCTTTCCTCCATGTCTTTCAAAAATGCTTTTTATACTAACTGTTTGATAATATCTCTCTGAGTGGCCAAGCCAAGTCTAAGAAGGCTAAGGTGACTAGGCCGGCGGAAGACCTGCCAGTCCTTGCACCCGAATTGGCCATGCCACCTTCTCCTCCGTTAACTGAAGAACCAGAAGACCCGGTTGCCAATGCTGAAGTAGCTCCTCCTGAGCCGTCAGTTGACGATACTATCATTAACCATTCTGCTACCGGTCCATCCAGCTCAGACAACCCGCCATCACCGTCAACCTAGGACGTCCTGATCACTGGAAGCCGCTTTGTTGAGCCGGGGAATCCCACTGTGTTGGATCGTCACACGGCTAAACAAGAGGCTTTGGAGAGACAAAAAGTGTGTTTTGATGTTTCGCATTATAACCATCTGAGCGCCAACGACATATTGTCCGGCTATCTCAGCCACGTGCACTCCAGCCGTGACTCGGAAATCGAAATGGTCAAGCAGTTGCAGCTGAAGTATGAGGTATGTTTTTCCGGCTTACTTATATTCTTCCCGCCCCCAAGTCTGTAGATTATGATAAAACCTAAATGATCTGTAAACTTATGATATAGCCTAAAACCGTGCCTTTAGATTTTTCTGAAGTCCAATAAATTAGAATAAACTTCACCTGTAGTCCCCAAGGGCCGGTTCACTTGACCATAAATGAGCCGGTACTTTGAATTTGATAACTGTCTTGTGCCGAACTCAACAAATATTGTAGTCCAGCTTAACCTTGAGATACTTGCTGAATATCATACATTAGCCCCCAAGGGCCAAGTGTTGTTACTCCGTAAAGTACTTGGGACTTGAAGTATAGTAGAATCATAAGAATTTGTTTTGGCATACATTAGCCCCCAAGTGTCAAGTGGTTTTGCAGTGCAAAGGTACTTGAGACTTGAATCTTGAATCTTGAGCTTTGATACACCTGTATATGTTTTGCAGAACGCCCTATCTGAATTGGGTTCGCAATTGACTGACGCCAAGACCCGGTTGGCGGATTAGGAGGCAGAAATCACGGCTGCTGACTCCAAGCTTCAATTAAGTCTTGCTGAGACGGAAAAACTGAAAAACAGCTTGACTGCCAAGAAGAAAACCTGGGCTGAAGAGAAAACACTGCTGACATAATGCACCGAAAAAGTGGAAGCAGCTCTTGAGGAGGTTACTACAGAGCTTACCGGTTTAAAGAACCGGGTATCTCAAATGGTGTCCGCCATCTTTGGTAAGCCATCTGTACTTTTTACCTTCTTGTGACCCAGAATACAAACCGCTAGCTGACCCTTTGTTTACAAAACATGTGCAGGCCCACGAAGCAAGAATCTGAGCAAAGACAACGTGACCAAATTGAAGGCGATGTATACCTTAGTGGTGAAGTTGTACATTGGCGCACAACGGGCACTTGCCGCTATCTCTCCTGCCAATCAAGGACCCAACCGGCTCAGTGATGTCTTAAAAAAGCTGTCAATCTGACCCGCCCGGTTCCAAGAAGTCAAGAGATCCTGTGCCAGAACCGGAGCTTTGACTGCCCTGAGCCGCTCCAAGGCTTGGGTGCCAGATCTAGACCCAGCGGATGTAGCCAGAGGGTACCCCACGGTAAAGGAAGACGGGTCTCTGTTTGAACAGGATGACTTCGTTGCTTGCGTGAGGGAGGTGCGACCTCAGGCCACCATTCTCAAAGATCAAACAAATATCGATAAATACCAGTCGGGTTTTGAATTGGAGAATAAGAAGATGGCGATTCTCTCCTACAAGGTGACCGACCTTATCCCGCCGGTTCGTCAACATACATTTGCTCCGGATGTTGATCCAGCCAGCTTGATTGATGAAGAAGCAAAATTTATTGTTGTGCACCGTTTTGACTGGTCAAAACCTAGCTCCCAATCAGCAGAAGGCGGTGAACCGGCGAGTGAGGAATGAGGACCATCTTCATGGGCTTTTAAAAGCCTTTTAATAGATTAGTTTTGAAAACACTCCCTATTTTGCCTATGCCATCGCGCATAATTCACCGTGTGTTACTTTGTGCTTTCTGATGTTAATATATGCATCATATTTATGGTTATCTCTGCAATACTTCAGCTTTGTTCCTGTAGATAAAAGGGAAAAAACTGGCTTGGCGGTTTAGTACCGAACGGGTCAGAAAACCCGATTTATAACCAATATTTTATTATAATAGACGAAAAACACAAAAAACAGATGTGAAAATATCCAAGGTTGAAACAGCCTTTGATTAATATAGAAAACAATTGTTCTTCAAATAATAGTCAAAACTGCATTTCATACCTCTGGACCACCGGTTTATGTGATCCGGGTGATGAGGTTGATGATCCAAACCTTTTGACAAGTCATTGTTTCTGTATGATTGATGACTTTAATGCCTTAGCAGCTTATTGTCAAGTGGTTAAGCCGGTGAAAAGACCGTGCTGATTTGTTGAAAATTGAGACAATAGAAGATCAATAAGACAAATAAGACAAATAACAGTTGTTAATCAATACAAATTAACCTTGTAGTTAAAGGTTGGGGGTTTCTGATTCGCATACGATTAGTAAACCGGACAAAAGGTGTTAAGCTAAGATTCAAATACGACCATATAGCCCCCAATGGCTTTGGCGTTGCGCCAATCAAGAGGGTATTGACAGCTATGTTCTCTTTGGTTTGAATACGACCTATGTTTGAACAAGAAGCCCCCAATGACCTTGAGAGGTTTTTAACGACCCTGATTCAAATACGATCCAAGTCGAACCCAAAAAGGTGTTAAGCTATGATTCGAATACGATCAAGAAGCCCCCTAGTGAGTTCGGCTTTTGAGCCGATCAAGAGAGTTACGACAGCTATGTTCTATTTGGTTCGAATACGACCTATGTTTGAATAGGAAGCCCCCAAGTGACCATGATAGTTTACAGCTAGATTCGAATACGATCATAAACCGGACCAAAAAGGTTAGGCTTGATTCAGATATGATTAGCTCCTTAATAGTCATATTAAATAAAGATAGTAAACATATATAATCTTTGAAAAGGAAAAAGACCGAGGTCCTTCTTTATTACTTATAATAGTATATACAACATCAAAGTATGTACATGATGAGAGCCGGTGGCTCAGGTGTAGTATGGCCGAAGTTGGGCAATGTTCCACGGCCGGCGGGTCTCCTCCTCCGACTTACATGAGTCTTTGTGTTGTCGAACGTCAATGAGGTAATACGACCCGTTGTTTAAGTTCTTGCTAACCACAAAGGGTCCTTCCCAAGGTGGGGATAGTTAGTATGCATCTGGCAGATCCTGGATGAGCCGGAGCACCAGGTCACCTTCTTGAAAAGTCCTGGACTTAACCTGGCGGCTGTGATAACGGCGCAGGTCCTGTTGATAAATTGCTGATCGAGCTGCTGCTAAGTCTCTTGCCTCATCCAACAAGTCAAGTGCATCCTGTCTAGCTTGCTCATTACTAGCTTCAACATAAGCCGCCACACGGGGTGAGTCATGACGGATGTCACTAGGCAACACTGCTTCCGCTCCATAAACCATGAAGAAAGGTGTATAACATGTAGACCTGTTAGGAGTAGTGTTGATACTCCATAGCACCGAGGGTAACTCCTCTACCCAACAACCCGACGTTTGCTGCAAAGGAACCATAAGCCGAGGCTTGAGACCTTTTAAGATTTCCTGATTTGCTCTCTCAGCTTGACCATTGGATTGAGGATGGGCTACAGAAGAAACATCAAGCCAGATATGCTCACATTGACAAAACTCCTCCATAGCCCCTTGGGATATATTAGTGCCATTATTAGTGATAATGCTGTGTGGAAAACCAAAGCGAAAATCAACTTTTTCATGAACTGAACCATCGTGGCTGCATCACACTTACTCACTGGCTCTGCCTCAACCCACTTTGTGAATTTGTCAACGGAGACTAAAATATGTGTCTTTTTATCCTTAGACCTTTTGAAAGGTCCAACCATGTCAAGCCCCCATACCGCAAACGGCCAGGTGATTGGAATCATCCGCAACTCTTGAGCCGGCACATGTGTTCGCCGTGCGAATTTTTGACATCCATCACACCTACTAACCAGATCTTCTGCATCAGCATGAGCCGTTAACCAGTAAAAACCATGAAGAAAAGCTTTGTCCACAAGAGATTTTGACCCGGCGTGATGACCACAATCGCCTTCATGGATCTCATGAAGTATTTCTTGGCCTTCTTCAGGAGAAACACACCGCTGAAACGCTCCGGAGACGCTGCGATGGTATAATTCTCCATCAGAAATCGTCATTGACTTAGACCGCCGGTTATCTGTCGGGCCAGGGTCTCATCTGCTGGCAACTCGCCCCGGGTCATGTAAGCCAAGAATGGCAATGTCCAATCTGGGATGACATGAAGAGCCGCCACCAGCTGTGCCTCCGAGTTAGGAAGGGCTAGATCTTCTTCTGTAGGTATCTTAACAGACGGGTTATGCAAAACATCCAAAAAGGTGTTAGCTGGCTCCGGCTTATGCTGAGATCCCAACCGGCTTAAAGCATCAGTCGCTTCGTTCTTCCTACGGTCAATGTGTTCCACCTGATAACCCTTAAAATGTCCTGCAACAGAATCAACTTCACGGCGATAAGCCGCCATGAGAGGGTCCTTGGAATCCCACTTGCATGATACCTGTTGGGCCACCAAATCTGAATCGCCTAGACACCGGACCCGGCTCAGGCTCATCTCTTTATCCATTCGAAGACCATGGAGCAGGGCTTCATATTCTGCTGCATTGTTAGTACAAGGAAACATCAGTCGCAACACATAACAAAATTTGTCGCCTCGAGGGGAAGTTAACACCACTCCAGCCCCCGAGCCCTCCAACTGTCTGGACCCATCAAAGTGAATCATCCAATATGTGTTGTGTGGTTTCTCCTCTGGCATCTGCATCTCTGTCCAGTCATTAATAAAGTCAACCAGTGCTTGAGATTTGATCGCAGTACGTGGTACATATTTCAACCCATGAGACCCAAGTTCAATGGCCCATTTGGTGACTCATCCAGTGGCTTCTCTATTTTGAATGATGTCTCCCAAAGGAGCAGAGCTAACCATAGTGATTGGGTGACCCTGAAAGTAATGTTTGAGTTTCCGGCTTGCCATGAACACCCTGTACACGAGCTTCTGCCAATGTGGATATCTTTGTTTAGATTCAATCAACACCTCGCTGACATAGTAAACTGGCTGTTGAATCGGATGTTCCTTGCCAACCTCCTTGCGCTCCACCACAATTGTCACACTAACAGCTCGTGAGTTAGCGGCTACGTATAACAATAGCGGCTCTTTCTCAACTGGAGTTGCAAGGACCGGCGGCTCAGCAAGCTATTTCTTTAGATCCTCAAAAGCAGAGTTCGCAGCTTCGCTCCAAACGAAATCATCTGTTTTCTTCATCACCTGATACAAAGGCATCGCCTTCTCCCCTAACCGGCTTATGAACCGGCTCAAAGCAGCAACACGACCCGCCAGCCGTTGAACGTCATTGATGCATGTTGGCTTGGCCAGGGATGTGATTGCCTTAATTTTCTCCGGGTTAGCTTCAATACCTCAGTTGGACACCAAAAACCCAAGAGCTTGCCAGCTGGGACTCGAAAAACACACTTGGCCGGGTTAAGCATCATTTTGTAGACCCGGAGGTTATCAAAGGTCTCTTTCAGATCTGTGACCAAGGTTTCCTCTTTCCTGGACTTTACCACTATATCATCCACATAAGCATGAACATTACTCCCAATCTGATTGTGAAGGCAATTCTGCATACACCGTTGATAAGTTGCCTGGGCACTCTTAAGCCCGAAGGGCATAGACACATAGCAAAAGGCTCCAAACGGAGTGATGAAAGTTGTCTTCTCCTGGTCCTTGAATGCCATCTTGATCTGATGATAACCTGAATAAGCATCCGGAAAACTCAAATGTGCGCAACCTGCCGTAGCATCGATGATCTGATCAATACGGGGGAGAGCAAAAGGGTCAGCTGGACAAGCCTTGTTTAAATCGGTGTAATCCACACACATACGCCGGGTGCCGGTTTTTGAGTACAAGCACCGGGTTGGCCAACCACTCTGGGTGAAAGACTTCCACAATGAACCCGGCCGCCAAGACCTGGGCCACCTCTTCTCCAATGGCCTTACGCCTTTCCTTGTTGAACCGTCGAAGAAATTATCTGACCGGCTTAAACTTTGGATTAATATTGAGAGTGTGATCAGCGAGTTCTCTCGGGACACCCGGCATGTCAGAAGGTTTCCATACAAAGATGTCTCGGTTCTCACGGATGAACTCGATGAGCGCGCCTTCCTATTTTGGATCCAAGTTGGCACTGATGATGAATTCCTTGGATGAGTCGTCGGGCACAAAATCAACCGTCTTGGTATCATCAGCTGACTTGAATTTCAACACCGGTTCATGCTCCATTGTTGATTTCTTTAAAGACGTCATGTCTGCCGGGTCAACATTATCTTTATAAAACTTTAGCTCCTCCGTTGCACAGGAAGACTCAGCATATGCAGAATCTCCTTCTTCACACTCTAGGGCTATTTTCTGGCTTCCGTGTACTGTAATGGTGCCCTTATAACCTAGCATCTTGAGCTACAGATACACACAACACGGCCGAGCCATGAACTTGGCGTAAGGCGGTCGTCCAAACAAAGCATGATATGGGCTTTTGATCTTAACCACCTAAAAGGTTAATTTCTCCGCTCTGGAATCATATTCATCCCCAAAGGCTACTTCCAGTTCAATCTTACCAACTGGGTATGCCGACTTGCCAGGTACCACACTGTGAAAAATAGTGTTGGATTGCTTAAGACTCTTATCAGTCAACCCCATCCAACGAAATGTCTCATAGTAGAGGATGTTGATGCTACTGCCTCCATCCATGAGCACTTTAGTGAATTTATATCCACCAACCTGAGGCTCCACTACCAAGGCCAAGTGACACGGATTATCAACCCGGGGAGGATGATCCTCTCTGCTCCACACAATAGGTTGTTCCAACCACCGTAAGTAACATGGAATCGCCGACTTAACGGCATTGACAGCCCTCTTGTGAAGCTTCTGGTCCCTCTTGCACAAGCTAGTGGTAAATACATGATATTGCCCACTATTCAACTGTTTTGGGTTGCTCTGATATCCGGACTGTTGCTGCTGATTACCTTGGTCGGGTTGTGGATTATAACCTCCCTGGTTACCCGTATGACCCTGACCGTGAAAGCCACCTCCGCCTGAGCCGGCGCCCGGGCCATGAAAGTCGCCTCCACCTGAACCGCCGCCAGGGCCGTGACTTCCATCAAATGCATTTGAATTTTTAAACACTTTCATGATTGTGCAGTCCTTCCACAGATGGGTGGATGGCTTCTCCCGGGTGTCGTGTCTTGGACAAGGTTCATTCAATAGTTGCTCAAGGGTGGGACCTGACCCGCCCGACCGAGGGGGTTGCCTACCCTTGCGCCGTTGATTGTTGCCCTGCGCATTGGTGTTAGCCACAAATTTGTTAGCCTTACGTTTATTACATCCTTGATTCGCTGGATTATGCTGGTGACCCTTGCCGTTGCCGTTCTTCTTTCCCTTCCCTATCTTTTCTTCATCAGACATAGGGTCCTTGGTACTATCAGAATCAGCATACTTGACGAGAGCCGCCAACAACTGGCCCATGTCATTGCAGTCATGTTTAACCCGCCCCAGCTTCTGCTTCAGAGGTTCAAAACGGCAATTTTTCTCCAACATTAAGACTGCCGAGACGGCATCCATCTTATCAGATGAATGAATTATTTCTTTGACCCGGCGCACCCAATGGGTTGTGGACTCACCTTCCTCTTGTTTACAATTAGTCAGGTCCATGATTGACCTAGGTTGTTTGCATGTGTCCTTGAAGTTCTGAATGAACCGGGCTTTTAACTCCGCCCATGAGCCGATGGAATTGGGGGGCAATCCTTTTAGCCAAGTGCGAGCTGTTCCATCCAACATCATAGTGAAATACTTAGCCATTGCCGCGTCGCTGAACTCCAACAGCTCCATTGCCATCTCATAACTCTCAATCCAAGCCCCAGGTTGTAAGTCAGCCGTGTAATTAGGCACCTTACAAGGCCCCTTGAAGTCCGTTGGCAAACGCTCATTACGTATGGCCGGCACCAGGCAAGGGACACCTCTGGTTCTTGTGGCCACTACTGCCTCAACCTAGGTTGCTAGATAAGTCGGAAAAGTCTGATGAGCCGCCTGTTCCGCTGCCAGTTGAACCGCTCGCTCAGCCTCTTATCAGATCCTCTCCTGATCCGCTAAGTTAAGGGCTCCAGCCTATGCCGGCTCGTGCCGGTGCGGCCGGTTGCGGTGTTGAGCATTGCTTGACATATCAGCTGAGTCCATATGCCTACTGTAGCTTTGGCTCTGGCTCGGGCGAGGGGTTAAATGGATTCTGTCTCGACTGTAAGAGTACGCATCTTGCTGCGCCAGAGCTGTTTGAAGAAGTTCTTCACCCTTCACGTTTTGATCGCCGCCGGAGAGTCGCCTTCCATTGGGAGAGCCGCCAAACGAGCCGACGCAGCAATGAAGTTTTTCAAAGGATTGGAGAAGTGACCCGGTGGTGTTGGCACATAATGAGGCAGAGCGGTATGTACACGAGGTGGTTCCATGGCGCGTGGCTGAACCGGTGCCCCGGGTGTCGTGATCCGATTTGCATCTGGCGGGTTACTTGGGCCGGCCCTGGGCGTATGGAAAAGGTTCCTAGGATCGAGCGTCAGAGGTAGTCGTGACTGAGTTTTTTGATGCCTTCTTCTCATGACCTCGTTTGACGTGTTCAGATCCACCAAGAGCCGGAAAGTCTCCGCTTGAAGCTACTGAGCACGAGCGTCCAAAGCCGCCCGCTCCGTGGCCATCCTGACCTCTTCTAATGCTAAATTCTCCTTAGCTTGTACCATCTCTTCGCGTACGCGTGCCACCTCCGCGTCATGTTGAACCTTATCCGCCGGCTCCACCACGGCAGTCGACAGAGCTGTTAGCTTATCTGTGAGGTCCATTAGAATCTGAGCCGGGGGCGCGCGGAGTCTCCTGACCCAGCTGTTGCCGACCCAGTGGTTGTGGCTGCTGCAGCTGTGGAGTTCTGCCCGGGCTGCGTGCCTGCCATGAAGACTCTGGCCCAATTCGGTGGCTCAAAGGGGTCCGGAATACTGCTGCCATCGGAACAGCCCCCGAGCATGCCATCCTGCAGCTGATACAAAGAGTTCGTCTCGCCCGTTGATGATGTAGCATCAGAACAGATGGTCGTCTCACCGCCATCCACCGATCCTTCAGAGTATTCACCGCCGTGGATGCAACCTACGAAGGCATGCTTCACGACAGATTGAACATGGGTGGACCTCGCGTGTTGAGCCGTTTCGACGAGGTTGGTGTGGACGTCCGACTCAGGGCCCGATTCACTGATCTGGCCGATGAAGACATGAATTCCGCCCAAGGGGACCTGGTACCCGTACTCAATTGAGCCAGCCTCAGGGCCCCAGCCTTCGTCATCGATGTAGAGCTTGTCGCGACGACTCTTGGTCATCCGACCCACAGCGTATCCCTTGAGCCCTTCGAAGTTGCCCTTCAAGAACTCAAATCCACCATGCGCTGGCCCCACGGTGGGCGCCAACTATCTTGGAATTGTCACGGCAGATGTCCTAGCAAAAGGACTTAGTCATAGGGCCATCGCAACTAGGATGTTTAAAGGGGTTAATCGGGACAAAGGAAACGAGAGGTTTTATACTAGTTCGGCCCCTTACGATGAAGGTAAAAGCCTACGTCTAGTTGTGTTGATATTGATGGGGTTTCGATCACCAAGAGGCTAGTTCGCCGGCTTGGTTATCGATCTCTTGTTTCTTGCCCTAAGCCGCCACTGGGTCGTCCCCTTATATACACGGTTAACGCCTGGCGGCTTACAGAGTCCTGGCCAGCTCATAAAGCATGTCCGGCTCGGTGACTTCTTTTACATGCCTTTTCTTACAAGTCTTTCCTTACATACGATGGTTTAAAATATTGGGCCTTAAGCCTCCTCTGGGCTTAACCCTCCTATAAGCTTTAATAAACTATCGTCTTGACTTTTTTCTGGGCTTCCTTTGTGACCTATCATTAGGACTGACCCGGCCCCTCCTGGGCGGGTCATAACTGATAGCTATATCCCCAACAGTTGGGTTTTGTCTTTGTTTTGCATTTTGTTCATGTCATGCATTTCATATCATGTCATCATGTGCATCGCATTTGCATACGTGTTCGTCTCATGCATCTGAGCATTTTCCCTGCTGTCCATTTTGCAATCCGACACTCCCACGTGGACCGGCGCCCCCTTTTGTCTTTTTTGTGAGCAGGTGTTAAACGTTCTCGGAGTGGACCTGAGATTTTTCAAGTGGCCTTGGTACACCACGGGTAGACCGACTGTCAAATTTTGTGCCATTTGGAGTCCGTTTGATACTCCAACGGTTAACCGGGTATCCGGGAAGGCCTCATGTGTGTTGCAGCCCAACACCTCTCCAAAACGGACCAATAACCCATCCAAACCACTCTCATGTCCTCCGTCGCCGGATCACGATCATGTGGGCGAAAACTACGCTCCATTTGGACACTCCTACCTCCTCCTACCTATAAATATGTCTTCTTCCCCGAATTTCTCGTCCAAACCCTAGATCCACTCCCCCCCTCCCCGCCGGACATGTCCGCCCGCCGCTGCCCGGCGAACCAGGAGCCGCCATGTGTCATGCCCGCCGACCTCCGCCGCCGGCCCGGCGAGGCCCGATTCGGGCCACCCGAGCCAATCACGCCCCCCACCCCACCCCCCCGCGCGCCGCGCCTCCTTGCCTCACCTCCGCCGCCGTGTTCCAGAGCCGCCGCCTCGCGCCCGCCGGATCACCGCCGCACCCCATCGCCTCCGCCGAGACGCCCGTGCCTCGAAGACCGTGCGCACCGCCGAAGCCTCGCCGGTGCCGCCTCCCCTGCTCCACGACTCCGTCCCCTCCCTCTTCGGCAAGTACTCCGGCCAGATCCAGCCACCGCGGCGACAAACCCCGGCCATCCTCGGTTCTCGTGCGCCAAACCCTAGAACTCGGAGGTTGAATTTTCGGCTAAGGCTTTTTTGTGATAAATTTTGTGCCCCTATTCATTGCGTCATAACTCCATGACCGTAGCTCCATTTCATGCACATGATATATCAAAATGTTCACTGGGAGATGCTCTTCATATCATTCCATTGAGGAATGCTTGTTTAAGTCCATCTCGATGGCCAAATCATTGATGCAATAGTGCTATAAAATGTTTACTCCTGTTACTTAGCAGATTATGATGTTTTGTCATTTTTGCCACATTTGTTGTGTGCATCATATGGGCATGAGCTCGGGTCAGACTTGCGCTTGGTCACAACATGATGTTTATGTCGACCTACTCAATTCCCCTTGGAGGTGAAAAGATACTTATTCATGGGTGGTCTCAAATAATGAAGGCCCGTCCATCTTGGAGAATAGGACAGAAGATTATGTTCATGCTTTTCCATGGCTCTAAAGCAAATATCATGTTTATTGACCACATCGCGAGATGAAGCCGCTTTCAGAAGGTTGTGGATGCACGGGGTGGCGCCTGGCCTTGTCCTGGGGCTTGGCGGCCTCACCCTTGGTTAACTGTAGGCAAAGTAGCACTGTTCGAGGCATGCTTTGTACGGTTGAACCTGTATAAGTACTCATACTGCTTTCAGCTTTGGTTGTTAAGTGCCCCTGCTAGTTTCAGTTAAGGTTGTTAAGCACTCCTGCTGCCTTTACAGTCTGTCGTGTTTCTTCAGTCTTGTCTTCCTCCAGCCGCCAAAACCAAACCAGCACCGGCGGGGCCGCCTGCTTCCGCCTCCCATGGCTGGCTGCGCCTCAGCGCACGCATCGCCGCCCCACCGTCTCCTAAATCGTTAACGCCGACGTCCTCCGCGCGCTTTGGTGCGCTCGCTGCGGCGCCGCCCTCTCGCGTTGTCAACATGGTCAACAAACAACAAGAATCGGTAGAAGTACGTGGAGAGGATGACAGTAGGTGCCCACCACGTCAGCGTATGGAAAAATAAAATGCTTCCACCTAGTGTTTTCCTGACATCTAGGACCCACGACATTGTGAGCGTATATAGTCAATAGACAAGAGAACAGCACAAGATCGGCTGACACCTGGGACGTAGCTACTCGAGCAGAATTTTTTTGTTTGGTATTGTTGAGACAGAGCAGGGTTTGAACTGGGATGTGGCCCGTCTAGCCCAGGCTTATATTTTATGTTCACCATGTGACCAGCCCAGCTATTTTTTTCTTTGTGAAAATGAGCCCAGTTTATTTTTTCTGAAGAATACCCAATCCAGGCCTACTTATTTTTCTATGCCCTGATGGGCTGCAACTCTTTCAAGACGCCTGCAAATCTTGAAAGTAATATGAAATGGGTTGTAAATATAAAAACAGATGACAAATTGGCAATTACTTTATAATTTCTGAATTTTTTCACATTTTCAGATTCCTATTTCACTGGGCATTAACCTAATTTAAATATATCTTCAAAGTACTTTAAATCTGGCTCGACATTTCGGTATTAAAAATAGTTTGGAACCCACAGAAATATGTGAAATTGGCCCTGGCCAACCAAAAAACGACTGCAATAAATTGCATAAGAAGTTGCCATGAGCTATATATAAATTATTAAAAAAAGTGGGAGTGGTCTGACTTGTGGGCCTGTTTAGTTGACGCGTATGCAAGATTTTTTAGTTATTATATATGTCAACAAACGATTCTAGCAGACGTAACTGTTGGATGTCAATCCAACGGCCGTCGTGTTTCTTCAATCTTTGATCTTCTTGCTCCAGCCGCCAAAGCAGCGCCGGCGGGACCGCCTACTCCCACCTCCCGTGGCCGGCTGTGCTGCCGCGCAGGACTCAGCGCCCCCTACTACTCCTACCGCTGGCCAGGGCATCCCTCTACTCACCCACACCCCATGTTATTATGCGGCGACGGCAGCCTCACACCGCAGCCGAACCGATGAACCCTCATACTCCTCTCCGCGCGGGCTTCCACTGCCGCATCTTCCCCGGCTCCGCGTCGTCCCCTTCCTAGGCCTCGTCGTCGTCCACCGCCGTGGTGCTCTCGGTGTGGCGTGGTCAATGTGGTCAACGACCGACTTCCATCGAAAGAGTACTGTACGTGGAGAGGCTGACAGCTGGGTCCACGGCAGCCGCAAGGAAGTGCCTCCTTATTACGCGGAAAATAATTATTCCTCCACCTGACAGCAGGGACCCACCGGACGGGCCACTAGTATTTCGCGAAAAAAAACATTTCCCCCTGACTGCTGGGACCCACAGGACGGGCCACCGTATTTCGCAAAAAAAATGTTCCCCCCGCTGTCAGCTCGGACCCACCGGAAGTGCCTCCTTATTATGCACAAAAAAATGAATACCCCCTGCTAGCTGGGACCCACCTTGGTGGGAGGCTGACTTGTGGGCCTACAAAGTTGACTGGGACAGAGGCCTTTGTCAACTTTAGTCAATATATGAACGATTCTAGCTCCAGTGACCGTACGATGTCCATCCAACAGTCGTAGTGCTTCTTCAACCTCTGGTCTTCTTGCTCCAGCCGCCCAAAGCAGCGCCGGTCGTTCCGCCTGCTCCTGCTGCCCGTGGCTGGCTGTGATGCCGCGGAGGCCTCACCGCCCCCTACTACTCCCACTGCTGGCCAGGCCATCCCTCTACGCACCCACACCCCCTGTTATTCTGCGGCGACGGCAGCCTCACATCGCAGCCGAACGAGTGAACCCTCATACTCCTCTACGTGTGGGCATCCACTGCCGCGTCTTCCCCGGCTCTGCGCCGTCCCCTTCCTAGGCCTTGCCGTCGTCCACCGCCCTGGTGCTTTCAGCGCGGCGTGGTCAGCGTGGTTAAGGAATGGCTTCCATCCAACGTGGACTGTACGTGGAGAGGCTGACAGCTGGGTCCACGGCCGAAGCAAGGAAGTGCCTCCTTATTATGCGCAAAATAATTATTCCTCCACCTGACAGCGGGGACCCACCGGACGGGCCACCGTATTTCACGAAAAAAATGTTTCCCCCTGACTGCTGGGACCCACCAGCTACATCTTCGCACGCAAGGAAGTGCGTCCGAAAAAAATGATTCACCCCCTGACTGTTGGGACCCACCAGCTACATCTTCGCACGCAAGGAAGTGTGTCCGTGCAAAAAAACAAAACGATTCCCCCTGACTGCTGGGACCCAGCAGCTACACCTTCGCACGCAAGGAAGTGCGTCCGGGCAAAAAAACAAAAACAAAATGATTCGCCCCCCTGACTGCTGGGACCCACCAGCTACATCTTCGCAGGCAAGGAAGTGCCTGACAGCCGGGACCCACCTGGTCGAAGCGTATGTAGCATTGTCATTATGGTCGCGAACGTGTACGTGCATATATACTGGTCGATGTAGAGGCGCGCATCTGTCGTAGTAGAGGCGTGTACGTGTCGTAGTAGAGGCGCGCACGTAGCATGTACATGTATGTACAGTGGCCAGGGTGCAAGAAAGAAAATACGGCCATGTACGTACATACGGGCAGGGTCTCGAACGCCTACTCGCGCATACGTACGGCCAGGGCTCATGTACATGGCTGGGTCAGAACGGAGAAACGGCGTCGTTGTCGTGTTCATGGGGAGGCAACAGAATGCGTCGTGTTCATGGGGAGGCAACGGAATGCGTCGTGTTCATCGGGAGGCAATGGAACGTGTGGGAGCCAACCGGCTGGGTCGGAACGGAATGCGTGGTCATGTTCATCGGGAGGGCTTGGACGGAACAGGCGATGGAAACAAGGCCTGGCGTACCGCAAAACAGAGGAAACGGCCTTGTGTTCGACCGGCCACGTTCGAAACGGGATCCTGTTCATCGGGAGGGGTCTGGCATACCGCAAACGGAGGAAACGGGCCTCCTACGGTCGAAATGGGGGTCCTGTTGATCGGGAGGGGTGTGGCGTACTGCAAAACGGAGGAAACAGACTTGTGTTGGAGCGCTACGGTCGAAACGGGGGTCATGTTGATCAGGAGGGGTGTGGCGTACCGCAAAACGGGACTCCACGGGATATTGTTCATCTCCACCGTCGACCTCCTCCAGCCTCCACGGGCTACCGTCGACCTCCTCCAGCCTCCACGGGCTCCTGTTCATCCAGCCTCCACCGTGCGCTACTCCACCGGCTATTGTTCAACCACCCCTCCACCGTCTACTGCTCATCTAGCCCTCCACACGACGGGGTCCTGTTCAATCACCCCTCCACGGGCACCCCTCCACCGTCTATTGTTCATCCAGCCCTCCACACCACGGGGTCCTGTTCATCCAGAGGCAACGCCACCGCTCACTATTCATCCAACCCCCCCCCCCCCCCACACACACACACAACGCTCACTGTTCATCCAATCGATCGAATTTAGTTAGCAGCAGTAGCGAAGGAATCGCTCCATCGAGCTCAGTTAACAAGCATCGGTCGATCGCTCGGGTTCAGTAACGCGTAGCCTGCAGTGCAATCGCTCGGGTTCATTTAGATCCCAATGCCTCGCTCGGGTTCAGTTAGAGCCAACGCCTCGCACACACGCGCGTACGTGTATGAGAGAAACACGCATCGCTCGGCCCCCGACCTCCCACCGTAACCGGGAACTCCCCGAAATTTTCCTCCCTCTTGCTTCTACCATGGTTTTTTCTGTCATGGACGGCCCAAAGAATGTCATGCAGCTGCGTCTCCGGTCCGCCCAGGACGAAAAGCCCATTTTTGTCATGATTTTTTGTCATAGAAGTAGGAGCCCACCACATCTATGATGATACTGGGTTTTGTCCCAATTATCGTCATAGAAGTGTCATCTGTATGACAGAAAAAAATTCGTTTGGCCCAAAATGTCACCGATGTGTCTTTTTTTTGTAGTGAGTCAGTCAGTTTGATACTCCAACGGTTAACTGAGAAACCGTAAAGGCCTCGTGTGTGTTATAGCCCAACACCCCTCAAAAGAGGCCCAATAACCCATCCAAACCCCCTCCATCCTCTCGGCCATTCGATCACGATCGCGTGGCCAAAACCGCACTCCATTTGGACTTTCCTAGCTCCCTCTACCTATATAAACACCTCCCCCTCCGAAATTCGCAGTCGAAACCCTAAAAATCCTTCCCCGCCGCCACCGGACGTGTCCATCCAGGCCGGACACGCCCGCCCAGCCGCCCACAGCCAGTGGCATCGCACCACAAGTCGTCCGCCGACCCACGCACCACCGAGGCCCGTAGGGCCCAGATCCGGTCCCTATGGGCCCGCTCCTCGCCGCCGCCGCCCGAGGGCGACCCCGACGCTCCGCCGCTGCCCGTCCGATGCCGGTTGCCGCGCCGCCCAGCTCCTATCGCCATCCGTCGCCTCGCCCCGGCAAGTTCCTCGTAGCCCAGCCTCTGCCGCGCCGGATCTAGCGAGATCCGCCCGGAACCGCTTCCTCCGCGAGCTCCCCGGACCTCGCCGACCTCTTCCCCAGCCCCGGCCTCCTCTGCACGTACTTCTCCGGCGGGAACTCCGGCGAACCTCGTTGTCCGTGCCAACCCTAGATCTGATCTGAAGCTGAGGTTGACTCCGAAATTTCCACTAAGTCCCAGTATTTTTCATCTCGTGTGCACTAGTTTGACCTAGCATAACTTCTTGCTCGCAACCCCGTTTTGGGCGTGCAATATATCAAAATGTTCATCGTGATGTGCTCTTCATTTAATTTCATTGTGACATGCTTGTTTGAGTAAATATTGACCCCCAAATCACTGATGCAAGAGTACTATAAAATGTTAGGTGCTGATTCTTAGCAGAGTATGAGCATTTGCCATTTTTGCTACATTTGTTGGGTGCTGCATAAGGGCTTGAGCTCTACATGTGTTTTGGGCTATGCCATGCCATCTTTACAGGGGTGTACGCCATGTATTTTTGTGATCAATGTGGTGACTAGCACAAGCATGCAAAGTAGCTCTCGTAATATTGATGTTTTCAGGGACTTAGAATTTCACTAAGTCATTTCCCTGTTGTTATTTTTTATGCCATGTATTCATGTTGCTACAGAGAGATCCATGCTTCTTTTGAGTATGTTCAGTAAGGATGATTTGGACATATGGTTGTGCTCTATCCATCCATGCCCCTATTTGCATTTATGGAGTGCCCTGGCATGACTCAAGCTTGCTCTACTTTTGCTATAAAATGTTCCTGGCAGATTGTTTACGTGTTAATCAATTTTGCCAAGGTTGTTGTAGTTGATCCATACATGTTATGAGTTTGTTCTTGCTTTGGTTAGCTTCATGAACATGTCTTCTTTCTGGTAGTATGCTTAGCTTGTCATGCAATGCCTTGTGATGAGTGAATCGAGCTCGCAAACATGCCTTCATAATTCTGTTGATGCCATGACCAGTTTTCTGCTAAGTCTGAATCTGTTAATGAAACTTGCTATGTTTACATGGGTGCCATCATATTTTCTGTGCCCTTTTGGCTTATGGTCAGTAAGGGACTTTTGTTATATGCTTTGAGTAGATTCATGCCATGCCTTTTGTTGCTATGTTCAGTTCCTGTAGCATGTTGTTTGCTTGCTCTAAGCATTGCTTCCTGATGTTAATTCCTGGCATGTTATTTTCACCAAGTCTGTGAAGCTGATATCTTTTGCACTTTTGCCATGCTTGTTTGAACCTGCTCTTGTGTGATTTAGCCGTAGCTCAGTGTTCATCTTTTGTCAAGCATCTTGAGTAGATCACCGCCATGTGCTTGGTTGCTATGTTGGAGTGCAGTAGCTTAGTTTCTTGTTGCATTCTAGATGGCATCGTGTTGTTAATCGCAGAATTGTGCCATTATTGTTTTGCTTGCCATTTGCAAACCGTGCATCCGATTCCGGTGATCTTTATATCGATTTAGACCGAAATCAACTCATATTTCCAGCGGCACACTTGGTTCGCCAAGTTGAGGCCTGGTTCAATCTTTTCCTTCCAGAGCACGCATATGCATTGCACATCACATCCCGCATATCATGTCATGTTTTGCATCATGTTGCTTGCGCATTGCACCGTGGTTGATTGTGGTTTCTTTTGCTATTGCTCTTGATTTGGGTAGAGGTGGGAGACGATTACGTGGTCGAGGAACCCGTTGAGTACGCTTACGAGGATCAAGCTTTCATCAGCTCAGAGAACTTTGCAAGCAAGATGGCCATACCCTCGAAATCACTTCTATCTTTGCTTGCTAGTTGCTCGCTCTTTTGCTATGCCGCGATACCTACCACTTGCTATATCATGCCTCCCATATTGCCATGTCAAGCCTCTAACCCACCTTTCCTAGCAAACCGTTGTTTGGCTATGTTACCGCTTTGCTCAGCCCCTCTTATAGCGTTGCTAGTTGCAGGTGAAGATGGAGTTTGTTCCTTGTTGGGACATGATTATTGTTGGGATATCATTATTATATCTTGTTTACATTAATGCATATATATACTTGGTAAAGGGTGGAAGGCTCGGCCTTATGCCTGGTGTTTTGTTCCACTCTTGCCGCCCTAGTTTCCGTCATACTGGTGTTATGTTCCTTGATTTTGCGTTCCTTACGCGGTTGTGTTATAATGGGAACCCCTTGAAAGTTCGCCTTGAATAAAACTCCTCCAGCAAGGCCCAACCTTGGTTTTACCATTTGCCACCTAAGCCTTTTTCCCTTGGGTTTCGCGGACTCAAGGGTCATCTTTATTTTAACCCCCCCCCCGGGCCAATGCTTCTCTAAGTGTTGTTCCAACCTGAGCGATGTCTGGCGCCCCCTGGGCAACCAGGGTCTATGCCAACCCGATGTCTTGCTCATCCGGTGTGCCCTGAGAACGAGATATTTGCAGATCCTATCGGGATTTGTCGGCACATTCGGGGCGGCTTTGTTGGTCTTGTTTTACCATTGTCGAAATGTCTTGTAAGCGGGATTCCGAGTCTGATCGGGTCTTCCTGGGAGAAGTAATATCCTTCGTTGACCGTGAGAGCTTGTGATGGGCTAAGTTGGGACACCCCTATAGGGTTTTGAACTTTCAAAAGCCGTGCCCGCGGTTATGGGCAGATGGGAATTTGTTAATGTCCGGTTGTAGAAAACTTCAAGCTTAACTTAATTAAAATGAATCAACTGCGTGTGTAGCCGTGATGGTCTCTTTTCGGCGGAGTCCGGGAAGAGAACAAGGTCTCGTGTTATGCTTGAACGTAAGTAGTTTCAGGATCACTTCTTGATCTTTGTAGCTTCTCGACCGTGCTTTGCTTCTCTTCTCGCTCTCATTTGCGTAAGTTAGCCACCATATATGATAGTGCTTGCTGCAGATCCACTTCACTACCTTTTCCTACCCATAAGCATAAATGGTCTTGATCGTGAGGGTGTGAGATTGTTGAGTCCCCGTGACTCACAGATTACTTCCAAAACTAGATGCAGGTGTCGATGATGCCAGGGCAGGGGACGCGACCGAAGTCAAGTGGGAGTTCGACGAGGATTCAGGATGTAACTATGTTCCCTTTCCGAACGATCAGTAGTGGAGCCCAGTTGGGGCGATCGGGGATCTATGCATTTGGGGTTGTCTTTCTTTATTTGGTTCCATAGTCGGACCTTGATTGTATTCTGGATGATGTAATGCTATATTTATGTATTGTGTGAAGTGGCAATTGTAAGCCAACTCTTTATCCCTTTCTTATTCAGTACATGGGATGTGTAAACATTACCCCTCTTGCGACATGCCTACTATGCGGTTACGCATCTAAGTCGTGCTCCGACGCGTGGGAGATATACCCGCATTGTGGGTGTTACAAGTTGGTAATCAGAGCCTTCCCCGACTTAGGAGCCCCCTGCTTGATCGAATCGCTGACGTTGTTGAGTCTAGAAAAATGTTTTGAGTCTTATAGGATTATATATATTGGAGAGTAGGATTCTTTTTACTCCTCAGTCCCTTCGCCGCTCTGGTGAGGCCTCCTGGCGTAGAGTTTTGACTCTTCTCTTCTCAAATTTCACTAAAAAAATTAGGATCACGCGGGTATCTTGGAATCGTTCCGATGGTTTTGTGACGAGAACATTGTTCTTGGTGCCTCCTAACATTTAGGAGTTGTGGCAGTGTCCCAGGGAGTTGAGCTCCGAGGTGTTGTCGTCACAATTTTATCGTTGCAGTTCTGGAATACCTGAGTTCGCCGACATCAAAAATCTCTTTTACGCAGTTGTTGGTGAGATAACCTCGACGCCACCCAGTACTGGGGCGGGAGTTCTGGAGTATTGCCATAACTCGTATAACGGATGCTTTTCGAAGGTTGAGGTAAATGATTTCCGAAGGTTTCTTGGTTATGTGTTGAAGGATGGATACCGCTGGATGTAGGATTAGCTAGTTTTGGGTGAGATATTATGCTTCCCCTGTATCCCCAACACCTGATTGCATAACCAAAAAGTTTTGGGAGTTTCATAGGTGGGAATTCATGTAGCTCTAGTATTTCTTCCTGCAGATATTTGGTTTGTGATTGGGTAATCCTTACCAATTATTTGTTCATATCCGTACCTTGTTGATTTTATTCTTCTATCTCTATTTAAGTGGCTTCTCAACTTTATGGAAGTGTGATCATTTACTTTGGAATTCATTTGTTCATCCTTGTTCGAATGTTAAAGCTATATGTTGCAATTTCGATCCATTGATTCAGCTTGAATATATGTATTTCAAGATGCTAACGGATGTCACCCTCTTCAGGATGGCTCCTCCAATGCGTCAGAATCCGGAACCTCCGCCACCACCTCCACCTCCGGAGGCATGGCAAGTTGTCATGGCCATCACCAATGCCAACACGCAGATGCTTTTGCAACTCTTGCAAGAGCGTAACCAAGGAAATCACGGCCAAGGCAACAATCAAGCTCAGTTTGCTACCCTCAATCAGTTCCTCGCAAACCAGTCGAAGTCCTTCAGTAACTGTGTCGAGGCCACAGACGTTGACGATTGGCTCGTGGATATCTGCAAACATTTTGAGTGTAGCAATGTCAGGCCTGAAGACTTTGTCAAGTTTGCTTCGTTCCAACTCAAAGACCAAGCTGCTGAGTGGTATCAACAATACAAAGATTCCAGAGGAGGTCATGTGATTACCTGGGATGATTTCCGCCGAAACTTCAAACCTCACCACATTCCTCAAAGTGTTGCTGAGAGTAAGCGTGAGGAGTTCCGCAATCTCAAGCAAGGCAGCATGTCTGTTTACCAATACATCATCCTGTTTCAGAGGCTCGCTCGCTTCGCCAAACAAGACGTCCCTGACGAGAAGAGCATGATTTATCAATTCAGAGGTGGCCTCAGAGAAGATCCGCAACTAGCTCTCGTGCTTTTTGAGCCGGCCGAGTATCATGAGTTCTACAACATGGCACTAAAGCAAGAGGCTGCTCAGCTCAAGTGCGATGCTTCTAAGAAGAGAGTCAGGGATGCAACTCAATCGTCTTCTTCAACTCAAGTGGCAGCTAAGAGGCAAAAGTTCTGGTTGCCTCCTCCTCCTCCGTTCCGTCAGCCTTATCAGCAGAAGAGCAAAGGTGGCAATGGATCTTCCCACCCACCCAACCTAGGCTATCAGAACAAAGCTCCATCTCACGCTCCAAGGTCAAGTGCTCCGTATCACCGTCTGCTCTCAGGGGTTACTTGCAACAAGTGTCAGCAGAAAGGGCACTACGTGAACAAATGCTTCAACCAGAGGCGCCTTCCGCCTCCTCCTCCTGTGAGATCTGCCAGCAATGCAGTGGTCAAGCATAATCCCAAGTCTGCAAAGGTCAACATGATGAACACAGCTCAGGCAGAGGACTCTTCAGAAGTGATCATGGGTAATCTTCCTGTTAATGATATTCCTACAAGAGTCTTATTTGATACTGGTGCATCTTTGTCATTCATATCAAAGCCTTTTGCACCCATGCATGATTTGCATACTGTCGATTTGCCTAAGCCGATAGCGGTTTCCTCTCCGGGTTTGTTCATGAACACCAAAATGATGGCTCCGGATGTTTCTATCAAGATGGGAGATTATAAATTTTTGTCTTCTCCAATGGTCCTTGGTAACTCGGATATTGATCTAATTCTCAGCATGGACTGGCTTTCTAAGCACAAGGCTCAGCTTGATTGTGCTGCCGGGCAGATTCAATTGACACACTCGTCTGAGGATGTGATCATCTATGCCACTCGTGATGATACCATTCGACTGTTTTCTCTCAATGAGAAGGGGGAGTTGAATGCCATCTCTCAGATTCCAGTCGTTTGTAAATATCAAGACGTCCTTCCAGAAGAGCTTCCAGGAATGCCTCCTCACCGGCCAGTTGAATTTTTCATCAATCTTAAGCCTGGCACGGAACCTGTTTGCAAATGTCCTTACAAGCTTGGACCAGAAGAGTTGAAGGAGCTGAAGAAACAACTCAATGTACAAGAGCGTATGGGTCTGATTCGACCGAGTTCTTCTCCATGGGGTTGTGGTGTTCTTTTTGTCAAGAAGAAGGATGGCACGGACCGACTCTGCGTCGACTATCGTCCATTGAACAAGAAGACCATAAAGAACAAGTACCCACTTCCCAACATCAAGGAGCTTTTCGAGCAACTCAAAGGTGCTCAAGTATTCTCTAAGCTTGACCTCTGTATGGGCTATCATCAGATTAGCATTCGTGAACAAGATATCCCCAAGACAACATTCAGAACAAGCTATGGTTCCTATGAATACACTGTCATGTCTTTCGGCCTTGTCAACGCTCCTCCAACGTTCTCTCGCATGATGAACTTCATCTTCAACCCTTACACAAATGATTTCTTCTTGGTGTATCTCGATGATATTTTGGTCTTTTCCAAGAACAAGGAGGATCATGCCAAGCATTTGAGATTGGTGCTGGACAAACTCAGAGAACATCAGTTCTATGCGAAGTTTTCAAAGTGCGAGTTTTGGCTCGATGAGGTTCTCTACCTTGGAAATATCATCTCCGCCAAGGGTATAGCTGTTAATCCTGAGAAGGTGTCTAGAATTGTGAATTGGGAACCGCCTCAGAATGTCAAGCAGCTCCGTAGTTTCCTTGGGCTTGCAAGCTATTGTCGAAGATTCGTTGAGAATTTCTCTAAGATTGCAAAGCCTCTTTCCAACCTCCTCCAGAAGCATGTGAAGTATGTCTGGACGCCTGAATGTGACGTGGCTTTCAACACCCTCAAAGACAAGTTAGTCACAGCTCCAGTTCTGACTCCTCCTGATGAATCCAAACCATTTGAAGTTTTCTGTGATGCCTCCCTGCAAGGTCTCGGTGATGTGTTAATGCAAGAGAAGAAAGTTGTGGCCTATACCTCTCGCCGGTTGAAGCCCAACGAAAAGAACTACCCCACTCATGACCTCGATTTGGCGGCAGTTGTCCATGCTCTTTTAACATGGAGACATCTGTTGTTGGGAAGGAAAGTGGACATCTTCACTGATCATAAGAGTCTCAAGTACATCTTCGCTCAGCCCAACCTCAACCTCAGGCAGACTCGTTGGGTTCAAATGATTCAAGAGTATAATCCGAGTATTGAATATACTCCAGGCAAGGCCAATGTCATTGCTGACACTTTGAGCAGGAAGTCTTACTGCAACAGCTTAATTCTCAAGCCCTTCCAACCGGATCTTTGTGAAGCTTTCCGCAAACTTAATCTCCAAGTTGTTCCCCCAGGATTCCTTGCCAACCTCCAAGTCTCTCCTACTTTGGAAGATCAGATTCATGAGGCTCAAATTCTTGATGCAATGGTAAAGAAGGTGAAGAATGGGATTGCCAAGAGCCAACCCAAGTACAAGTGTTATCGCCTTGATGACAAAGATACTCTATTCTTCAAGGATCGAATTGTTGTTCCTAAAGGTGACCTTCGTAAATTCATTATGAACGAGGCTCACAATTCACTCCCATCTATTCATCCTGGAAGTACGAAGATGTACCATGACCTCAAGCAGTCGTATTGGTGGACTCGAATGAAGCAAGAAATTGCATAGTTTGTGAATGAATGTGATGTCTGCAAAACAGTGAAAGCAGAACACAAACGACCAGCTGGTCTCCTCCAACCTCTTGCCATTCCAAAATGGAAGTTTGACCACATTGAGATGGACTTCGTGATGGGATTTCCCAAGTCCAAGCGTGGAAATGATGCTATCTTTGTTGTCATCGACAAGCTTACTAAAGTGGCTCATTTTCTTCCTATCAAAGAATCTATCACAGCAGCTCAGTTGGCAGAGCTATATACCTCCAGGATTGTCTCTTTGCACGGCATTCCACAGTTGATATCTTCAGATCGTGGAAGTATCTTTACTTCTAAGTTCTGGGATTCCTTCCAGAAGGCCATGGGCACCAACATTCGCTTCAGCACAGCCTTCCATCCTCAAACTAGTGGACAAGTCGAGCGAGTAAATCAAATTCTTGAAGATATGCTCAGGGCTTGTGTCATTTCTTTCGGTATGAAGTGGGAAGATTGTCTTCCATATGCCGAGTTCTCCTACAAAAATAGCTTCCAAGTGAGTTCGGGCAAGGCCCCATTCGAGATTCTCTATGGCAGAAAGTGTCGTACTCCTCTTAATTGGTCAGAGATTGGTGAACGCCAACTTCTTGGCAATGACTTAATCACAGAAGCTGAAGAAATGTGTAAAGTGATCTGTGAAAATCTCAAAGCCGCGCAATCGTGCCAGAAGAGTTACTATGATAGCAAGCATCGTGACTTAGCTTTCGAGATAGGAGACCATGTCTACCTCCGCGTCTCTCCAATGAAAGGCACTCGTCGCTTTGGTATCAAAGGGAAGCTTGCCCCTAGATACGTGGGTCCTTTCAAGATCATTGTCAAAAGAGGCGATCTCGCCTATCAACTTGAGCTTCCATCAAACTTTGCAAATGTGCACGACGTGTGTCGTGGTATTTCTCACGGGGGGCTTGCGAGTCGATAGATGCCACAAGGGCTTAGTGTGTGGGTAAGACTGCTGCTGATAGGACCGGGAGCGGGTATGCGAGTAGCACGCGGTGGTTTACCCAGCTTCGGAGCTCTCCGTAGAGATAATACTCCTACTGTTGCATGTCTGAGTGTATCTGGTATATCTGGTACAGAGTTGCTCCTGGAGCTGTATTTGAGATCAGTGCCAAGGGCATCTGATCTCGTATATGCATGCGCATGGCCGGCTCTAGTGGCCAAGTATGGTCGTGGCCCTTGGCTGTGAGTGGCCTTGTGGCCAAAATGGATGTGGCGTGTGTGAGTGTGGGGGTGTGTGCTCATCCTGGATGGATGGATGGATGCTCATATATATAGTGTGGCTAGCTTATCATCTAAGCTAAGTGGTGGCATGGGCAAGGCATGGTGGGGTGTCATGCTTGTCCCCTATGTCACTTCATAAATAGTGACAGGGGACAAGTGACACTATACATGATGACTGAGATGACGCGTGAATAGTGCTCGGGTACATCCATCTCGTCGGTGTCTTGTCGGTGCCGGGTCGGGCTGCAGTCGGCAGCCGGCTGGTTGGCGCAGTCGGCAGCCGGCTGGTTGGTGCAGTCGGCAGCCGACTGGTTGGCGCAGTCAGAAGCCGGCACGCAGACTGAGGGGCTTTGCTAGCCCCGATGTCTTGAAATATCGTCTTGCCGTCTTCAGGGTATCCGTGTCCAATTACTCCGACAGTAGCCCCCAAGCCTCCGGGCAACTTGGCAAAGTTGGGCGGAGGTTTTTTGGCAAATGTTCATGGAAATGATCATAAAAAGGACAAAGTTAGTCCACGCAAATATATCATATGCTTGCTTTTAGTATTGCAAGTTTTATGTGGAGGGTGTCGACTCGGTTTCGTCCGAGCCCCCTTCAATCTTTTTCATGTTCCCTCCACTTTTTGGCTTGTGCTCTTGCTTGCCGGATAGCCGCTCTGCAGTCTGTGGCTGAGAGTGGGCCACGAAGTGGAGTGTACAGTACTCAGAGTCTGGGAGCAGATTCAACCGAGTAGATACTTGTAAAGGAAATGGTCGGGTCGCCCGAACGTTTTTCTTCCCGGGCGTTTTTCGCGTGGGTGGCCTCCAGCGTTCACTCTTGCTAGTCGGACAGCCACTCTGCGGTCTATGTCTAAGAGTGGGCCTTTGGTACCGCGCATGGTACTAAGCCGTCTGCGGGAACTAACGTCTTAGGCCAAGCGGCCAGCCCCCGGGCCAACTCTGGCTGGCGCCGAGGCGAATAGTGATGCTACTGTAATAAAATGCGGAGACAGCCCCCGAGTATCGCTCGTGGTTATGCATGCTTGCGTGGTGCAAAAAATATGCGGGTGAGGATCTCACATTGATTTTCGTGTAGGCGCGGTCGTCGAAGACAGCCGGCGCGATTCGGCGCTCGCGGAGCACGTCGGCGCACCCGCTGGGTGAAGCCTTCGAGCCTCCGGGTGCTCGAAGGGGGGTCCCGGCTGGTCAGGATCGACCGGCCAGGCGGCGAGGCGTCTTGCAGTGCCCCTTTTTTTCTGCCGGCTGCTGACAGCCGGACAAAACTCTTCTCTTGTCTGCAATCTTCGCGGGGGCGCGTCAGCGCACCCACTGGGTGTAGCCCCCGAGATTCGGGCCGACTGTTGAGCAGTCAGGCCAGATCTACCGGCAACTACTTTGTCTTCTCTCGCGCGGGGGCACGTCAGCGCACCCGCTAGGTGTAGCCCCCGAGATTCGGGCCGACCGCTGAGCAGTCGGGCCGGATCTCCCGGCAACTACTTTGTCTTCTTTCTCACGGGGGCGCGTCAGCGCACCCGCTGGGTGTAGCCCCTGAGATTCGGGCCGACTGCTGAGCAGTCGGGCCGGATTTTCCAGCAACTACTTTGTTTTCTCTTCGTGGGGGCGCGTCAGCGCACCCGCTAGGTGTAGCCCCCGAGATTCGGGCCGATTGCTGAGCAGTCGGGCCGGATCTCCCGGCAACTACTTTCTCTTCTTCTTTTTCTTCTTCAGCCGGCTGGACAGGCAGACTCCGACACAGCAGTCGGGATTTTTGCAGCCGGCCTAGGCAGCCAGCGGTAGGACACACATTTCTTTCTTCTGCTTCGTTTCTCGGACGTCCACTATTTTTTTAGCCAGCTTTTTCTTCTCGTTTCTTTCTAACCGGCTTCACACGGGGAGCCGGACCCTTCTTTCTCTCTTTTTTCTTTTTTCGATGGGGAGCCGGCCTTGACTTTTCTAGCCAGCTCGTACACGCGCAGCCGCCTCCACCTCTTTTCATCAAGCCAGCCTTGTCTTTCTCTTCCAACCGGCTTTGAGTAGTCGGACACAGCTCTTCATTTTATTTTTTCTTTTGCACAACCGGCGCATTGTGTTGACCCAGCCGGCTCTTTCTTTCTGTTCTCCCCTTCCCTGAGCAGTCGGCAGGAGCGGGGCGGCAGCAGCCGGCGTCCGGGTCGCGGCAGAAGCCGGCAGGCCAGGAAGCGGGCGGAAGCCGGCTGCTGGCAGGAGCAGCAAGCCGGCGGGCGCGGGGGCAGGATCCGGCATGGGAGGCCAGCAGCCGGCGGGCGCGGAGGCCGGAGCTGGGCCCGGCGCAGGCATAACCAGACGGGCCGGGTGCTGGAGAGGCTGGCACCGAGGTGGCGACGCGAGGCGTGCAGGGCAGGAGGCGGCTTGTAGCAGCGGCCGGCTGGGGGCGATGGAGGGTGGGTGCAGCCAGCGGAGCTGGAAGGCCACCAGGCGCGGGACTCGGCATCCTGGTGCGGGAGCGGAGCAGCCGGCCGGGGAGGCAGCCGGTGCGGCGCGTGGCGGAGATGGCCGGGGCCGGGAGATGGGCAGCCGGCCATGGGGCGAGCGACGTGGGCTAGCGCGGGGCCCGGCCATGGGTCGGGCACGCGACACGGGCGAAGCCGGCGCGCAGGGGCGGCTGGAGCGGCGCAGAGGAGCGCGCGGGAGCGGCTGTGGCGGCGAGGAGGCGGAGGCGGGCCCGTGGCGACCAAGCGGACGGACACGGAGGCGGTCGGGTTGCGGAGGCGCGCGCGGAGCCGGACGGAGGAGGCCGGGCGAGTGGGCGGAGCCGGAGGAGGCCGGACCCGGCAGCCGGCGCCTGGGAGGCGTCGAACCGGACGGGAGCAGGGACGCCGCGGGAGGAGGCCCGGCGCGCGGGACGCAGGCGCGGAGCAGCAGCCCGGCCCTGCACATGGGCGCAGCGTCCAGTCATGCTGGGGATGGAGCAAGCGGCCGCCGCTGCTGCTCAAAGCTCGAGCATTGTCTGGGCATAGTCTGAGTAATATCTGACTATTGTCTGTCTCGTGTATGAGAATGGTCTGGGTAGTATCTGTGTAGTGTATGGCCAATGGTTTGACCATTGGTGACTAGCATCTAGCTAGCAAGCATAGATGATATATGGAGGAGTGAGCGTGTGTTTTGGCCGGAGCAAGCCGCAACGCGGAGGGAAGCAAACCCGAGCAGCGCGTGGATGGCCACGGCCGACCGAAACGAAGCCCGCGCGCGGCACGCGCGCGGACTGACGGCCGACGTTGCGGTGGTGATGACGAAGGCGCGGCTAACGGCGAGGACGCGCCGCCCCTCACGGCCATTCCGGGGGCGTGTCGATATCGAGCCCCAGACCGCTATCGGAGAGACGGCGCGACGCCGCGGTGGTGAAGATGAAGAGGCCGACGGTGAGGACGCGCCACCCCTCGCGGCCGCTCCGGGGGCGGGTCAATGTCGAGCCCCCGAGCGCTACCGGAGAGACGGCGCGACGCCGCGGCGGAGGCGATGAAGAAAAAAGGGTCCCGCCCGGACAGCGAAACCAGCAGCAGCGTGGTAGCATAGTAGTAGTACCGCCCCACGGTGGGCGCCAACTATCGTGGTATTTCTCACGGGGGGCTTGCGAGTCGACAGATGCCACAAGGGTTTAGTGTGTGGGTAAGACTGCTGCTGATAGGCCCGGGAGCAGGTATGCGAGTAGCACGCGGTGGTTTACCCAGCTTCGGAGCTCTCCGTAGAGATAATACTCCTAATGCTGCATGTCTGAGTGTATCTGGTATATCTGCTATAGAGTTGCTCCTGGAGCTGTATCTGAGATCAGTGCCAAGGGCATCTGATCTCATATATGCATGTGCATGGCCGGCTCTAGTGGCCAAGTATGGCCGTGGCTCTTGGCCGTGAGTGGCCTTGTGGCCAAAATGGATGTGGCGCGTGTGAGTGTGGGGGTGTGTGCTCATCCTAGATGGATGGATGGATGCTCATATATATAGTGTGGCTAGCTTATCATCTAAGCTAAGTGGTGGCATGGGCAAGGCATGGTGGGGTGTCATGCTTGTCCCTTGTGTCACTTCATAAATAGTGCCAGGGGACAAGTGACACTATACATGATGACTGAGATGACGCGTGAATAGTGCTCGGGTACATCCGTCTCATCGGTGCTGGGTCGGGCTGCAGTCGGCAGCCGGCTGGTTGGCGCAGTCGGCAGCCGGCTGGTTGGCGCAGTCGGTAGTCGGCTGGTTGGCGTAGTCGGCAGCCGGCTGGTTGGCGCAGTTGGCAGCCGGCAGGCAGACTGAGGGGCTTTGCTAGCCCCGATGTCTTGAAATATCATCTTGCCGTCTTCGGGGTATCCGTGTCCAATTACTCCGACAACGTGTTTCACGTGTCACAGCTTCGCAAGTGTTTCAAGACTCCTGACCTCACCATCAACTTCGAAGAGATTGATCTCCAAGAAGACCTGTCTTATCATGAGCATCCTGTTGCTATTCTTGAAGAAACTAAGCGCAAGACTCACAACAAGTCTATCAAATTCCTAAAAGTGAAGTGGTCACACCATTCTGACCAAGAAGCCACCTGGGAACACGAGGACCACCTTCGTTCCGAATACCCAGAGTTCGTTCAGTCCTAGATCTCGGGACGAGATCCTTTCGAAGTGGTGGAGTGTTGTAACACCCCGGATGTAAATTACCATATTTGTACTCCAACTCTTGCCATTTTCGGCTCTAAGTTATGAGTTTTCCCCGTGGTTGGGTTTTGTATTCGTTTTGCATTTTGTCCATGTCATGCATTTCATATCATGTGCATCTCATTTGCATACGTGTTTGTCTCATGCATCCGAGCATTTTCCCCATTGTTCGTTTTGCAATCTGACACTCCTACGTCCTTCGGCGCCCCCTTTTGTCTCTTTTTGTGCGGATGTTAAACTTTCTCGAAATGGACCGAGATTTGCCAAGCGGCCTTGGTACACCACCGGTAGACCGCCTGTCAAGTTTCGTGCCATTTGCAGTCCGTTTGATACTCCAACAGTTAACCGAGGAACCGTAAAGGCCTCATGTGTGTTGTAGCCCAACACCCCTCCAAATTGGCCCAGTAACCCATCCAAACCCCCTCCATCCTCTCGGCCATTTGATCACGATTGCGTGGCCGAAAACCGCACTCCATTTGGACTTTCCCAGGTCCCTCTACCTATATAAACACCTCCCCCTTCGAAATTCGCAGTCCAAACCCTAAAAATCCTTCCCCGCCGCCACCGGACGTGTCTGTCCCAGCCGGACACGCCCGCAGCCAGTGGCATCGTGCCATGTGTCCGCCGTCGACCCGCGCGCTGCCGAGGCCCGCAGGGCCCGCTTCCTGCCGCCGCCGCCCGAGGGCAACCCCGCCGCTCCGTCGCTGCCCATCCGACGCTGGTCGCCGCGCCACCCAGCTACGGTCGCCGTCCGCCGCCTCGCCCCGACAAGTTCCCCGTTGCCCGGCCTCCGCCGCACCGGATCTAGCGAGATCCGGTCGGAACCGCTTCCTCCGCGAGCTCCCCGGAGCTCGCCGACCTCTTCCCCAGCCCCGGCCTCCTCCTCGCGTACTTCTCCGGCAGGAACTCCGGCGAACCTCGCTGTTCGTGCCAACCCTAGATCTGATCTGAAGCTAAGGTTGACATCAAAATTTCCACTAAGTCCCAGTATTTTTCATCTCGTGTGCACTTGTTTGAGCTAGCATAGCTTCCTGCTCGCAACTCCGTTTTGGGCGTGCAATATATCAAAATGTTCATCGTGATGTGCTCTTCATTTCATTTCATTGTGACATGCTTGTTTGAGTCCATATTGATGCCCAAATCACTAATGCAAGAGTGCTATAAAATGTTAGGTGCTGATTCTTAGCAGAGTATGAGCATTTGCCACTTTTGCCACATTTGTTGGGTGTTGCATATGGGCTTGAGCTCTACATGTGTTTTGGGCTATGCCATGCCATCTTTATAGGGGTGTACGCCATGTATTTTTGTGATCAATGTGGTGACTAGCACAAGCATGCAAAGTAGCTCTCGTAATATTGCTGTTTTCAGGGACTTAGAATTTCACTAAGTCATTTCCCTGCTGTTATTTTTTATGCCATGTATTCGTGTTGCTACAGAGAGATCCATGCTTCTTTTGAGTATGTTCAGTAAGGATGATTTGGACATATGGTTGTGCTCTATCCATCCATGCCCCTATTTGCATTTATGGAGTGCCCTGGCATGACTCAATCTTGCTCTACTTTTCCTATAAAATGTTTCTAGCAGATTGTTTATGTGTTAATCAATTTTGCCAAGGTTGTTGTAGTTGATCCATGCATGCTATGAGTTTGTTCTTGCTTTGGTTAGCTTCATGAACATGTCTTCTTTCTGGTAGTATGCTTAGCTTGTCATGCAATGCCTTATGATGAGTGAATCGAGCTCGCAAACATGCCTTCATAATTTTGTTGATGCCATGTCCAGTTTTCTGCTAAGTGTGGACCTGTTAACGGAACTTGCTATGTTTACATGGGTGCCATCATATTTTCTGTGCCCTTTTTGCTTATGGTCAGTAAGGGACTTTTGTTATATGCTTTGAGTAGATTCATGCCATGACTTTTTTTGCTATGTTCTCTTCCTATAGCATGTTGTTTGCTTGCTCTATACATGGCTTCCTGATATTATTCCTGGCATGTTAGTATTTTCACCAAGTCTGTGAAGCTGATATCTTTTGCACTTTTGTCATGCTTTTTTGAACCTGCTCTTGTGTGATTTAGCTATAGCTCAGTGTTCATATTTTGTCAAGCATCTTGAGTAGATCACTTCCATGTGCTTTGTTGCTATGTTGGAGTGCAGTAGCTTAGTTTTTTGTTGCATTCTAGATGGCATCGTGCTGTTAATCGCAGAATTGTGCCATTTTTTTGCCTGCCATTTGCAAACCGTGCATCCGATTCCGGTGATCTTTATATCGATTTTGACCGAAATCAACTCATCTTTCCAGCGGCACACTTGGTTTGCCAAGTTGAGGCCTGGTTCAATCTTTTCCTTCCGGAGCACGCATATGCATTGCATATCACATCCCGCATATCATGTCATGTTTTGCATCATGTTGCTTGCGCATTGCACTGTGGTTGATTGTGGTTTCTTTTGCTTGTGCTCTTGCTTTGGGTAGAGCCGGGAGACGATTACGTGATCGAGGAACCCGCTGAGTACGCTTACGAGGATCAAGCTTTCGTCAGCTCGAAGAACTTTGCAGGCAAGATGACCATACCCTCGAAATCACTTCTATCTTTGCTTGCTAGTTGCTCGCTCTTTTGCTGTGCCGCGATTCCTACCACTTGCTATATCATGCATCCCATATTGCCATGTCAAGCCTCTAACCCACCTTTCCTAGCAAACCGTTGTTTGGCTATGTTATTGTTACCGCTTTGCTTAGCCCCTCTTATAGCGTTGCTAGTTGTAGGTGAAGATGGAGTTTGTTCCTTGTTGGAACATGATTATTGTTGGGATATCATTATTTTATCTTGTTTACATTAATGCATGTATATACTTGGTAAAGGGTGGAAAGCTCGGCCTTATGCCTGGTGTTTTGTTCCACTCTTGCCGCCCTAGTTTCCGTCATACCGGTGTTATGTTCCTTGATTTTGCATTCCTTACGCGGTTGGGTTATAATGGCAACCCCTCGACAGTTCGCCTTGAATAAAACTCCTCCAGCAAGGCCCAACCTTGGTTTTACCATTTACCACCTAAGCCTTTTTACTTAGGTTTCGCGGACTCAATGGTCATCTTTATTAACCCCCCGGGCCAGTGCTTCTCTAAGTGTTGGTCCAACCTGAGCGATGACCGGCGCCCCTTAGGCACCCAGGGTCTATGCCAACCCGACGTCTTGCTCATCCGGTGTGCCCTGAGAACAAGATATGTGCAGCTCCTATCAGGATTTGTCGGCACATTCGGGTGGCTTTGCTGGTCTTGTCTTACCATTGTCGAAATGTCTTGTAACCATGATTCCGAGTCTGGTCGGGTCTTCCTGGGAGAAGGAATATCCTTCGTTGACCGTGAGGGCTTGTGATGGGCTAAGTTGGGACACCCCTGCAGGGTTTTGAACTTTCAAAAGTTGTGCCCGTGGTTATGGGCAGATGGGAATTTGTTAATGCCCGGTTGTAGAAAACTTGAAGCTTAACTTAATTAAAATGAATCAACCGCGTGTGTAGCCATGATGGTCTCTTTTCGGTGGAGTCTGGGAAGAGAACATGGTCTCGTGTTATGCTTGAACGTAAGTAGTTTCAGGATCACTTCTTGATCTTTGTAGCTTCTCGACCATGCTTTGCTTCTCTTCTCGCTCTCATTTGCGTAAGTTAGCCACCATATATGCTAGTGCTTGCTGCAGATCCACTTCACTACCTTTTCCTACCCATAAGCTTAAATAGTCTTGATCGCGAGGGTGTGAGGTTGCTGAGTCCCCGTGACTCACAGATTACTTCCAAAACCAGATGCAGGTGCCGATGATGCCAGGGCAGGGGACGCGACCGAACTCAAGTGGGAGTTCGACGAGGATTCATGACGTTACTATGTTTCCTTTCCGGACGATTAGTAGTGGAGCCCAGTTGGGGCGATCGGGGATCTATGCATTTGGGGTTGTCTTTCTTTATTTGGTTTCGTAGTCAGACCTTGATTGTATTCTGGATGATGTAATGCTATACTTATGTATTGTGTGAAGTGGCGATTGTAAGCCAACTCTTTATCCCTTTCTTATTCGGTACATGGGATGTGTAAAGATTACCCCTCTTGCGACATGCCTACTATGCGGTTATGCCTCTAAGTCGTGCTCCGACATATGTGAGATATAGCCGCATCGTGGGTGTTACACTATTAGCACTAGATATATCTAGCAGCCCTCAATGGATAAGTAAAAAGTAACTTGTCTGAAGACCTATAGCACTGCAGACGTGTACCATGAGTGTAAACCATAGCAGCCCCCAAGCCCCGAGTTAGATACAAAGATCTTACTCGGGCGTCTTAGTGAGGAACGAAAAAATAAATGAGAGTGAATGCACAGTAGCCCCCAAGACCCTCATCAGATTGACAAAGCCGATCAAGGGATCGATGTCATTCGAGATAACTAAAAGTGTCTTTCTCAGGTTTCGGCCTCGGTGTCAACATCCAACTTGAAAGAGCTCAACCATAAGCTTGATCGGTCCGAGAAGGACATGTATCTACTTAAGAACCAGATGAAGCAGGCTCAAGGTAAATACCAAAAGCTTAAGTACCTTAAAACTGTACTTAAATTGATGATGTAGATTCATTGAGTTTGAAATCATATATTAATTTATCTATAGCTTCCTCCTTGGAGCTTGAGACGCTTCGGTCCGAGCTGCAAAAGGCTCGATAGGACATCGAGAAACAGAAGGCTACCATGAAGCAGGCCAGCGAAGAGCTGGCCCAGGAGAAAGAGGTTGGCAGGAAGCATGCGGACCAGGGCATGGAGGTCGCAGAAGACCTGAAGGGGCTGTATGCTCAGCATGACGCCCTTCAGGAAGGAAAGGACAAGCTATCCTCCGAGCTTGCAATGGCGAGCTCGGCCTATAAGGAGGCCATGACCCAGGCTCGGGAGGATTGCGAAGTGCTTCAACAAGTGAGGCAAATCACCGCTAGTAAGCCATATCTGCTTCGCTGTGTTTTCATTGACATCAGATTTGCCCATCTTACGCAAATCTAGCGTTCTTCAGTGACCTCTAGGGACCTATCATGGAGTGCTTCGGACGCCGGCTTCTACTACGCTGCCCGTCCTGATGATTCCATGCAAAAGACATTTTGGGATCAATTCCAGGTGCCCGAGCATCCGCCTCTTCTGAACAATCGTATGAAGCAGCCGATGGAGCTGTTTTGCACGGTGGGGCCGGTGATGGAAGACATCTGTATCAACCTCTGGCTGCAGGAGTCGATGCTAACCAGCTTCTTCGGCTTGGTGCATAGGTTGTGGGATGCCAGCCCCCAGGTAGAGAATTGTAAGCGGTCGGCCTGCTTGGAAGGCGCTGCGCGGGCATATGTGTAAGTAAAGGCGCATTATCCGAAGATCGAGCCACTAGACATTGCTTTCGGGCCTCCAGGATGAAAGAATCAGACGCCCGAACAATATCTGGCTGAGGTCCAGGAAGGCGCTTGGGTGATCGAGGCACGGTGCGGGGAGTATGAGATGCGGTTCTGAAGGTCCCTCGGTATGCCGAGGAGAAAATGTGTATAAGACAAGTAATATTATGCTTATCAGTTGTTTTTATCCGACGTGTTACTTTGACTCCTATGCGAGCATGTTCAAATCGGAAAGTGGTCGGTAGTCCGCTTCCACCCCCTTGTAGATACTACATGGGGTGTTCCTAAAAATCCATTAACCCTTAGTCAATGTCTTAGTGTCCTTAGGTGGTTGCGTATTTAGAGGAACGAGGCAATCAGACTAGAGTGGCTTTATAACTTTCACTTAGTCATAGGAGTTCGACTTGTGGGGTAGTTGACCTAGCCCCCGGTGTAGTGGTGATCAGTTTAGCCGAGGTGCACCTGCCTTAACACATTGGTTCTTATGACAAGAACCCTTAATTTAGCATGACGCAACCACTAACAGTTTCTAGTTTGACACTGTCTTCGGATCGCCGACCAGTTTATGCTTATCATGACAGTCAATTTTCGGCTTTCTCCACTGAGGTGCTTGACCATTTGAGCTGGAAGCGCAATCGTAGTGGTTCTTGCTTTACACTCCTAGCCAAACAAAGCGGAACGTAGGAGGCCAGCACAGGAGCCGGACAACCCAATCATTTACCAAATTCACAATTCAAAACCGATGCATATAGTGCCATATCCAAGACGCCGAATAGTTATTGGACTTGAACATAGGCTCAATTGTAAACCTGACCACTGGTTGAAAGCTGGACTCATCTATATATTTCATATGGTTTGTATATATTTCTATGAGTCAAGGACGAAAAAACAACACATAAATTTGTGCAAGGATTGAAAAAGAGGTTTGTTTCTTCATTCCTAAGGCTTAGCCACGCATGCCGAGCTATTATATAAGAAAAAACCTTAAAGGATACAGAGAGTATGTATAAAGAGGAAAAAAGGAGTGTGATACAGGGCTTTAAAAAGTGGGAGCTTTGTCCCGTGTATTCTCTGCCGCACGTGTGTGCCTCTATGTTGTTGACTAGCAATCCCTTATCTAATCTAAGGTTGGTGAATACTGCCGGCTACTATGCATAAGCTATACTGGATGCATTCGAGACGCGGGGCCCCTGATGAGGCTATAACTGTAGTGTGACAGCTTGACACTGCCAAGATATACTTCCTGGTGGGCCTTTATGGTGCCAAAGAGATCACCAGGCTTCGGGTGTGTACAAATGATCCGAGATAACACACCTCTTTTTATAAAGTTATGCTCCCCAATCTCCCATGGAATTTTAAGTGCGAAATTATGTACTCTAGGTACATAACCTATTATCAAACGGGAGGATCTGGGGAGCATGTGTCCCTATTTAGGATTCGCACGAGTTTGGCTAGGGGCCAAAGTGATAGTGCGGACGCGCTTTGAGGAGCCTGGTAGGTCCTGCCAAGTTGTACGACGGGTCGCTTCTTCGGCCACCTAGGAGTTGGCTGTGAATGCCGTTGTCTGCTCCTCTGTACAAAGGGAGCGCTTTGTGTTACCATTAATGGTGATGACATCATGGGGACCCAGCATCTTGAGCTTTAGGTAAGCGTAGTGCGGCACCGGTTGAAGCGGGCAAACGCAGTACGACCAAACAACGCATTGTAACCACTGCGGAAGGGGACTATACCAAAAACTAAGTCCTTGCTTCGAAAGTAATCAGGCGAGCCGAAAACAACTTCCAGTGTTATGGTGACAGTGCATTGGGCTTCCGTGCCGGGTATAACACCCTTGAAAGTGGTGTTACTGGGTTTGTTTCGTGATGAATCAATGCCCATTTTTCTGACCGTACCAGCATAGATCTAGTTCAGACTGCCTCCACTATCCATAAGGACGTGGTTTAAGTGGAACCCATCAACAATGGGGTCTAGGACCAAGGCAGCTGACTCGCCATGACAGATATTGGTCGGGTGGTCCTTTTTATCAAAAGTGATCGGGCAAGCTGACCACGGGGTGTATTTTGGGCTACAGGCTCTAGGGTGCACTACTAGGGAAAAGCTTATACACAGACGCTTACTAGAAGCGCGGGTTTATACCCCTCGCTACTGCTACTTACTAGTAGCGAGGGTTAAAAACCCTTGCTACTACTAAGTTGATAGTAGTAGCGTTGGTTTTTAACCCTCGCTACTACTAAGCGGTCTCTACCGTGTCTCCCGTGGACATGCCATAGTAGTAGCGAGGGGTATAAACCCACGCTATTACTAAGTGAATAGCTATAGCGCAGGTAAGATACCCACGCTACTACTAAGGGTATCCCTCCCTTGACGCACCACTCCCACCCCGATCCTAAAGAAAAAATTCCACTCCCACCCCACCAAACTCTCTCTCCAACCTCACCCACCGCTCCTTCTTCCTCCTCTCGCGATCCCCTCCAACCCAGCCGCCACCATCGACCTCCCCCAATCCCGGCCGCCACTCCACCACCGGCGACCCCTCCCTGGCCGCAGATCCACTCACGGAGCAGCTCACCCCGCGGTCAGATCTGACCACCCTCCCTCCCTACCTCCTCGCTGGAAACCCTAGCCACCCGTCCATGGCGACCCACCGTAGCACTCCAAGACCTCCTCCACTGTGGTATGGTATGGTATGAATCCCTCCTCCTCCTCCTCTTCTTCTCCATCAATCTCCCTTTCTCTCTCTCTCCCACGTCTCAGTCTATGTCTCTACATCTTTAGGTAGGAGGAACGGCGACCAGCGACGGCATGAAGCCCGGCCATGGCGACCCTCCAAGACCTCGACGATGGTGCTATGGCGAATCCCTCCTCCCCTTCTCTTCTACTTCCCCATCTCTCTCTGACCCCCATCTCTCCTCTCGTCTCTTCTTTGTAGGTGACTGAGGTAGGATGAACAGCGCCAAGGAACGGGACGACGCCGACGCTAAAGGAAGCTCGGGCAGAGGAGAGCAGCCTCCTTCTCCGCCATCTCTCTATCTTGCTCGGGTCTGGTTCTAGCCTGATTTAAAAAAAATGTTTTTTGCTTTCTCCCTTTCTGATTCAGACATGAGCACGAGCAGATTCACTAGTTGGAGCTATATATGGTGGTTGCTATGTTAATGTACAATTGATTGGTTTACTGCTTGCTTGGTTGTCAAGTGAGGTGTTTGTTTACTCTGCTTGATTGATTCCATTGGAGGAGGGAGTAATTTTCCTAGCTTAGCTGAACTCTACATACCAGGCTAGTTCAACTTTGGTTCCAATTCGTCATCAAATTTTCTCCTGTATATATATAATGCGTGTGTACTGGGCTAGAAAGTTAGAATGGTTTATGATTGGATAAAAGAAAAGCAGATCTGTTTGATGCTTCTGTACTGGGCATTGCCCTTTACACATACGAAGTACTTCCATTAGTCTCGGTATATTTTAGATCACTACGGGATTTATCTCATAGAACTTGCATTTTTAGTTGTGTATAAAAAAGTGGTCATATTGCTAATTTAGAAAGGTAGAACATGCATGGGCAAGGACATTGTGAGGTATGTTCTCGCAAAAGGCAGTTGTGCAAGCCTGTAAGGGCATGAAAACCATACAGGCCTGATGTTTGTGTAGTCAATTGTGTGACATTAATGATAAACCATAAACTTGTCATCTACTCCCTCCGGCCCAAACTGTAAGATCATTTTTGACACTATGATATTGTCAAAGATGATCTTATAGTTGTGGACGGAGGGAGTAGGTGACAGTAGTGTGCCACAATCCCACAAATATGTTAGCCATCTTAGTTTGGCACCTGAATCAGTGATGCAAATAAGTGAACACATTATAGAGTTTAACTCCTTACTCTAGTTATGCAATCATTCATGAGTGCTACAATACCTTGTAGCTAGAAATTGGTGTTTGTGTCGTATCTAACTAATATATTGGGTTTGAGCTTTTTGTCTCTTGAAAATAAGAGGTAGGCTGACTATATCAGAGAAACTGTTATCACTTATACAGATGTTGTCGACCTCGTTTTTGTGTTAATGGTAATTTCTGCTTTCTATATGCTTCTCCATGCTTCTATGCTGACATTTTATTGCTTCTTCACACCAATGACAATGTTCTATCACACTGTTGCTTTTATCTCAGATATTAGTGTATCTCTTTGCGTTTGGCTGACATTTAAGGATCATTATTAGGGTCACATTTGTTTTCGCTCTACTGATTTGTAATGTCAACATGAGAATGGGTTTAAGATAGTATCATTGCCCATTTGCTTCACTGTTCAGTTTGTAGTATCTGAATATATGTCTGCTAAAATGTAATTTAGTTTGTTCTTTGCTCTTTACAGAAATCTTGGATTCATAAATGGGAGAAGCACATAAGGGAGAAGAAGATGATTGCAAGGATGGAGAGGGATCAAATCATTTGGAGGGATAGAATGCCACTATTTGGTGTTTTTATGCATTTTTGTTTGCTTTCAGTTGTGTTTGCACGAGCTGGCAATAAGTGACTAGGCAATAAGTGTAGATGTATGGATATGCTCTAATGCTCCTGGTTTACTATAAATCTTCGATTTGGAATGATGTGGAATGCTGCTGGTTTATTACAAATCTGGGCTTGTTTTAGTTGTTAGAATTGTATGCATAAATTGGAATTAATGGATTTTATTTTTTTAATTCATAATTAGTTAGTAGTAGCGTGGGGGTGAAATGGAGCGCTACTAGTATTCAGAATACTAGTAGCGTGTGGTACTGTAGGCGCGCCACTACTATTTCATTAGTAGTAGCGCGGTTGACATTCGTGCTACTAGTAAATTGTTAGTAGTAGCGTGGGTTTACCCCGCGCTACTACTAACTATTAGCTGTAGCGCGATACTAGTAGCGCAGGTACCCGCGCTGCTAGTAGCCATTTTACCCGCGCTGCTAGTAGCCTTTTCCTAGTAGTGTGTAGACGTCCTTGATACGTCTCCGTCGTATCTTCTTTTCCAAACACTTTTGCCCTTGTTTTGGACTCTAACTTGTATGATTTGAATGGAACTAACTTGGACTAATGCTGTTTTCAGCCGAATTGCCATGGTATTGTTTTATGTGCAGAAAACAAAAGTTCTCGGAATGACCTGAAACTCCATGGAATATCTTAGAATAAATAATAAAAAATCCTCGCCAAAGATGAAGACCAGGGGGCCCACACCCTGTCCACGAGGGTGGGGGCGCGCCCCTCCCCCCTGGGCGCGCCCCCTACCTCGTGGGCTCCCCGGTGGCCCTCCGACGCCAACTCCAACTCCATATATTGGCTTTCGAGGAGAAAAAAATCAGAGAGAAAGTTTCATCGCGTTTTACGATACGGAGCCGCCGCCAAGCCCTAATCCCTCTCGGGAGGGCTGATCTAGAGTCCGTTCGGGGCTCCGGAGAGGGGGATTCGTCGCCGTCGTCATCATCAACCATCCTCCATCACCAATTTCATGATGCTCACCGCCGTGCGTGAGCAATTGCATCGTAGGCTTGCTGGACGGTGATGGGTTGGATGAGATTTATCATGTAATCGAGTTAGTTTTGTTAGGGTTTGATCCCTAGTATCCACTATGTTCTGAGATTGATGTTGCTATGACTTTGCTATGCTTAATGCTTGTCACTAGGGCCCGAGTGCCATGATTTCAGATCTGAACCTATTATGTTTCCATGAATATATGTGAGTTCTAGATCCTATCTTGCAAGTCTATAGTCACCTACTATGTGTTATGATCCGGCAACCCCGAAGTGACAATAATCGGGACCACTCCCGGTGATGACCATAGTTTGAGGAGTTCATGTATTCACTATATGTTAATGCTTTGTTCCGGTTCTCTATTAAAAGGAGGCCTTAATATCCCTTAGTTTCCAACAGGACCCCGCTGCCACAGGAGGGTAGAACAAAAGAAGTCATGCAAGTTCTTTTTCATAAGCACGTATGACTATTTACGGAATACATGCCTACATTATATTGATGAACTGGAGCTAGTTCTGTGTCACCCTATGTTATGACTGTTACATGATGAACCACATCCGGCATAATTATCCATCATTGATCCGGTGCCTACAAGTTTTCCATATACTGGTTTACGCTTATTTACTTTTCCATTGCTACTGTTATAATCACTACAAAATACCAAAAACATTACTTTTGCTGTCTTTACTTTGTTACCGTTATCACCACTATCATATTACTTTGCTACTAAACACTTTGCTGCAGATACTAAGTTTCTAGGTGTGGTTGAATTGACAACTCAGCTGCTAATACTTGAGAATATTCTTTGGCTCCCCTTGTGTCGAATCAACAAATTTGGGTTGAATACTCTACCCTCGAAAACTGTTGCGATCCCCTATACTTGTGGGTTATCAAGACCTTTTTCTGGCGCCGTTGCCAGGGAGCATAGCTCTATTCCTTGAGTCACTTGGGATTTATATCTGCTGGACACTATGAAGAACTTGAAAGACACTAAGACAAAAATTTATCCCTCAACTACGAGGGGAGGTAAGGAATTGTCATCTAGCTCTGCACTTGATTCACCTTCTGTTATGAGTAAGCTAGCGACACCTAAACCTACTACTGCTATGAATTCTGATATGTGACATGTTATTGATGATGCCACTTCTGCTATGCATGATACTTATGATGAAACTACTTCTATGCTTGATACTACTGTGCCACTTGGTGAATTTCTAGATGAGCAAATTTCTAAGTCTAGAGAAAGAGAAATTAGTGAACCTGAACACGATGATGTTAGTGATGATGAACCTATGCCTGTTATTCCTGAGGGTTATTTTTTTAATAATGAATCTTATGAATCTATTCTTGCTTGTCCGGATAAACCTGAACGTAAGGGGTTACTAATTAAGTGGAGTAAGGAATCTTTTAGAGGTAGGATGAGACCCGACCCTGCTTTTGCTACTTCACCTATCTGTGTTCCTGATCAGGATTATTATGATATTACTGTTGATCCAGATATAATTACTTTGGTTGAATCTGATCCTTTTTATGGCTATGAATCTAAAACTGTTGTGGCACATCTTCGTAAGTTAGATGAAATAGCTGCCCTGTTTACTAATAATCTGAGATCGCGCCACTTTTATATACTCAAAATATTTCTGTTCTCATTAAAGAGTGATGCTAAGAAATGGTTTAATTCTCTTGATCATGCCTATGTGCAAAGTCCCCAGGGTATGATATATTACTTCTCTGCTAAATATTTCCCTGCTCATAAGAAACAAGCTGCTTTGAGGGAAATATACAATTTTGTGCAAATTGAAGAAGAGAGTCTCCCCCAAGCTTGGGGGAGGCTTCTCAAGTTACTTAATGCTTTGCCTGATCATCCTCTTAAGAAACCTGAAATATTTGATATCTTTTATAATGGACTAAGTGATGCTTCCAGAGATTACCTGGATAGTTGTGCTGGTTCTCTTTTCAGGGAAAGAACACCGGATGACGCTGAAATTTTATTGAATAATATGTTGGCAAATGAAAATAATTGGGCACCTCCTGAGCCACCTCCCGAGCCAACTCCTGAGCCAGCTCCTGAGCCAATTACTAAGCCTACTCCTAAACCAACTCCGAAGAAGAGAGGTATTCTATTTCTCAGTCCCGAAGATATGCAAGAGGCAAATAAATCTATGAAAGAAAAAGAACCTCCCGATATCCCGACACAAGTAGTAAAGAGAAAACAATATGCTTAGGAGGATGTTCCAAGGTGGTTCTTCAAGGAAGCAAGGTCCCAGACTTGCAATGCGTGATGGTGACGAGGAACCACCAAGAGACGCTCTCATGAGGCCCTGTGAATGGCCTTTGGAAAATTTTATGAATCAAGTGGGAATTAAAGAAGAATTTTACGCATATGTGCGTAATGCCGGTCTTGAGGACTTTGAAGCTGATAAATGCCCCCAGTATCGTTTCTCACAAGTTCATTTGTGGGGAGGTTTGATTATTCATCTTCGCGTAATTCTCCTTCAGTCATGTTTGACCTTTATGACAAGTCTTATACCATGGACTTAGAGGATTTCACTCGTGCATGCAAACTTCCATCTTGGGGTAGTATCAGGGATCCCCCTAAATCTGAATATAGAGATTTTCTTGCTAGAATAACTGTGGGGGAATCTTGAGATATAGCACAGGCCACTATAGGGAGCATTCACTTTCCTGCTATACATTATTTTGCTCTCTTCATTGGTAGATGTATAACTGCTAAGGATGAAGCATGTCACATGTGTGCCCCTAATCTCAGCATTCTCAGAAGTGCTATGTTAGGGGACCAAGCTTATCATATGGGAGCCATTGTAGCTCGTAGGTTGCATCTTAATAGACGTAACGGAGATTTCTTTGGAGGAATTTATGCAACCCGCTTAGCTAATTTTCTTGATGTAGACATTCGTGAGGGTGATGTGGAGTTGCCCACTTCTTATTTAGATCTTGATCCTATGTTTTCCCACCAGTTCATTGAGAGGACTGGACCACCTTACCAGTATCGACTAATCTTTGACAGACGGCGTGTGGTCCGTGTTGCTCTTCCTGCTCCTACCTTCTTTGATTTTCAGGCGAGAGGAAGATATATTATTACCAGAGAGGAGGCAGATGAGTACGAGAGGGGAGTGGAAGCAGCCCGACGCCGTGCTGCTGCTCAGCAGGCGGTAGCCGCTGCATCGCAGTACGACCCCAGCTTCACCTACGGATATCAGCCAGGTTATCCCTGGCAATAGACCAACTTAGGCCAAAAGCCTAAGCTTGGGGGAGTACGTATTTCCCACCGACATTACATTCATGTTCACACTCATTGCTAGATGTCGGTGCTCATACTCTTTCACTGTAATATCCATGCTAGTTTATTTTCCTTTTTCCTGCTTTCTTCTTGTGTGTTTAATAAACCTTAAGAAAAACAAAAAAAAATTAGTGTTAGTCTACTTTCCATGCTTGTAGTAGAATTAAAAAGAAAACCCAAAAATATTTCCCGTCCTTCTTTTGCTTGTTGGGAGCTTTCCCGTGTAAATAGTTTTTATTTTTCTTTTCCTTTCTTTGGGGGTCGAGAAGACTATATTAAAAATGCTTAGTGGCTCTTATATGCATGATTGTTTATTTAACTTAGAGCCCATATTACTTGTCTTCTCTCTTGAGTTGAATGCTTGCAAATTCCAGCTTAGTCCAATGCACGTGCACTCTTATTATTATACACACCGTTCGGTCGTGCAAGTGAAAGGCAATAATGATGATATATGATGGACTCATTGGGATGAGAAAAGCTGGTATGAACTCGACCTCTCTTGTTTTTGTAAATATGATGATTCATCGTTCCTGATTCAGCTATTATGAAGTAAACATATTTGCAATGACATTTCGAGATTATAGTTGCTTGTGCCATGCTTGATTAGCTATGAGTTATAATGGTTAATCTTGCGTGCCAACATGCTATTGAGATGATTATGATGTGGTATGATAGGATGGTATCCTCCTTTAAATGAATTGAGTGACTCGACTTGGCACATGTTCACGCATGTAGTTGAATCAAATCAACATAGCCTTCATGATATTTATGTTCATGGTGGATTATATCCTACTCATGCTTATATTCGGTGTGAATTAATTTTAATGCATGTTTACGACTGTTGTCGCTCTCTCAGTCGGTCGCTTCCCAGTCTTTTGCTAGCCTTCACCTGTACTAAGCGGGAATACTGCTTGTGCATCCAAACTCCTTAAACCCCAAAGTTGTTCCATATGAGTCCACTATACCTTCCTATATGCGGTATCTACCTGCCGTTCCAAGTAAATTTGTATGTGCCAAACTCCAAACCTTCCAATGAAATTCTATTTTGTATGCTCGAGCAGCTCATGTGCAACTATGGCTGCCTATATCTTCCATGCTAGGTGGGTTATTCTCAAGAGGAGTGGACTCCACTCCTCATTCATGAGAAAGGGCCGGTAACCGGGATGCCCAGTCCCATGATCCAAAAAGATCAAAGCAAATCAAAATAATTAAACAAAACTCCCCCTGGGACCCATTGAATGTTGGAGGCACTCGTTGTTTCGAGCAAGCCATGGATTGATGCTTGTGGAGGAGGGGGAGTATAAACCTTTACCATTCTGTTTGGGAACTGCCTATAATGCATGTAGTATGGAAGATACAGCCATCTCATAGTTGTTACGTTGACAGTGAAAGTATGCCGCTCAAAATATTATTTATCTCTATTTCAAAAATCGAGCTCTGGCACCTCTACAAATCCCTGCTTCCCTCTGCGAAGGGCCTATCTATTTACTTTTATGTTGAGTCATCACCCTTCTTATTAAAAAGCACCCGCTGGAGAGCACACTGTCGTTTGCATTCATTATGATTAGTTTATATTGGGTATGACTTGACTGGATCTCTTTTACCATGAATTACAATGTTTAGTCAGTCCTTGATCTTTAAAGGTGCTCTGCATTTATGTTTTGCGGTCTCAGAAAGGGCTAGCGAGATACCATTTTGTTATATCATGTTATGATTATTTTGAGAAAGTGTTGTCATCCGAGTTTTATTATTATGGCTCGCTAGCTGATTATGCTATTGATATGAGTAATTGTGAGACCTACGTGTTATTGTGAGTATGGTTAGTTCATAATAATTGCTGAAACTTGAATGCTGGTTTTTCATGTTTACAACAACAAGAACAAATAGAGTTTGTAAAAGTTATTCTTTTTCTCTTTCAGTTTGTCAACTGAATTGCTTGAGGACAAGCAAGGGTTTAAGCTTGGGGGAGTTGATACGTCTCCGTCGTATCTACTTTTCCAAACACTTTTGCCCTTGTTTTGGACTCTAACTTGTATGATTTGAATGGAACTAACCCGGACTGACGCTGTTTTCAGCAGAATTGCCATGGTGTTGTTTTATGTGCAGAAAACAAAAGTTCTCGGAATGACCTGAAACTCCACGGAATATCTTAGCATAAATAATAAAAAATCCTTGCCAAAGATGAAGACCAGGGGGCCCACACCCTGTCCACGAGGGTGGGGGGCGCGCCCCTCCCCCCTGGGCGCGCCCCCCTACCTCGCGGGCCCCCTGGTGGCCCTCCGACGCCAACTCCAACTCCATATATTGGCTTTCGAGGAGAAAAAAATCAGAGAGAAAGTTTCATCGCGTTTTACGATACGGAGCCGCCGCCAAGCCCTAATCTCTCTCGGGAGGGCTGATCTGGAGTCCGTTCGGGGCTCCGGAGAGGGGGATTCGTCGCCATCGTCATCATCAACCATCCTCCATCACCAATTTCATGATGCTCACCGCCGTGCGTGAGTAATTGCATCGTAGGCTTGCTGGACGGTGATGGGTTGGATGAGATTTATCATGTAATCGAGTTAGTTTTGTTAGGGTTTGATCCGTAGTATCCACTATGTTCTGAGATTGATGCTGCTATGACTTTGCTATGCTTAATGCTTGTCACTAGGGCCCGAGTGCCATGATTTCAGATCTGAACCTATTATGTTTTCATGAATATATGTGAGTTCTAGATCCTATCTTGCAAGTCTATAGTCACCTAGTGTGTGTTATGATCCGGCAACCCCGAAGTGACAATAATCGGGACCACTCCCGGTGATGACCATAGTTTGAGGAGTTCATGTATTCACTATGTGTTAATGCTTTGTTCCCGTTCTCTATTAAAAGGAGGCCTTAATATCCCTTAGTTTCCAATAGGACCCTGCTGCCACGGGAGGGTAGGACAAAAGATGTCATGCAAGTTCTTTTCCATAAGCACGTATGACTATTTACGGAATACATGCCTACATTATATTGATGAACTGGAGCTAGTTGTGTGTCACCCTATGTTATGACTGTTACATGATGAACCACATCCGGCATAATTATCCATCATTGATCCGGTGCCTACGAGTTTTCCATATACTGGTTTACACTTATTTACTTTTCCGTTGCTACTGTTACAATCACTACAAAAATACCAAAAACATTACTTTTGTTGTCTTTACTTTGTTACCGTTATCACCACTATCATATTACTTTGCTACTAAACACTTTGCTGCAGATACTAAGTTTCCAGGTGTGGTTGAATTGACAACTCAGCTGCTAATACTTGAGAATATTCTTTGGCTCCCCTTGTTTCGAATCAACAAATTTGGGTTGAATACTCTACCCTCGAAAACTGTTGCGATCCCCTATACTTGTGGGTTATCAGTCCTGAAGTGCACATTTTTGCTCCTTCTTAGAATTGTGTGTTACATAGATCATGTTCACGTCCTTGACATCGAAAGGAAACTGCTTTTGGCCATCGCTATTTCGCTTGCGAAGATCATCCTCATCGTGACTCCGAGACCGGCCCTTGCCCGGCTCCTCGGCTACTACTTTGCTGGCCTGCTTGAACACCCAACAATTTTGATTGGTGTGGTTGGCGGGCTTATGTGAGGTGCCATGAATCTGGCAAGGCATGTCTAGTATTTTATCCAAAGCGCTTGAGCCGTCATTGTTCCCTTTAAAGGGCCTCTTCTCGGGTCCGTCTCATGAGCCGCTGAACCCTGCATTGACTATTGGGTCCTCAGCATTGCTGCCAATGTTCTTGTTCCGGCGCTTGTTTTTGTTGCGCCTGGATTTTTCGTTCCCGTTGTGTGCTTCTGAGGTGATGAAGTCGCTCCTATGAGAGCTATGTGCTAGCCAACTACACTCGCGCACACAAAAGCGGGTCATTAGATAGGTAAGAGCCGCCATGTTTCCTAGCTTATCCTGCCCGAGCTATCAAATGAGCCATTTGTCCTGAATGCTATGCCTGAAAGCAACAATTGCCTCAGTGTCGAGATAATCGATAGTCTGGTTCTTTTTATTTAAGAACCGGTTCTCGAATTTCCAAGTTGATTCTCCCTCCTGTTGGACAATGTGGCTGAGGTCATCGGCATCCGGGGGCCGAACGTAGGTGCCCTGGAAGTTTATGATGGGGAACGTTGCATGAAAATCAAAAAATTCCGTACGAAACACCCAAGATTTAATCTAGGAGATGCATAGCAACGAGAGGGGAGTGTGTCTACATACCCTTGTAGACCGAAACCATTAGCGTCGTAATGCGGTTGATGTAGTCATTCTCTTCATGATTCAATCGCGATCCAATCTGATCTAGTGCCGAACGGACGACGCCTCCGAGTTTAGCACACGTATGGCTCAACAGTGGTGTCTCCTTCTTGATCCATCAAGCGAGGGAGAGGAGGTAGATGAGATTGGAACCAACACAATGGTGTGGTGGTGGTGGCAGCAGCGGAACTGCAGCTGGGCTTCGCCAAGCGTCTGCGCGAGGTGGAGGAGGTGTAACGGGGGGAGACAGGCAAGGGCCGAAGGGTGGATGCCCCCAATGCCTCTCCACCTTTATATAGGCGTGGAGGGGGCTAGTGGCTTTCCCTCCAAGCCCCTAGGGTCATTGGGAAAGGTGGGAGGAAGGAAATCCCTCATTTCCATTCCTACCGATCGTTATCCCCTTTTTAGGGATGCTAGTCTTATCCCTTCGGGATATGATACTATTCCTTTTAAGGGACGATCTTGGTGCGTCTAGACCATGGGTCTGGGTCCTCTCCCCACTACCCATGTTCATGTGGGCTCCATGCAGGTGGGCCCCACTCCAAAACCTTCTAGAACCTTCCCGGTACAATACCGAAAAAACACAAACATTTTTCGGAACCCTGAATATGACTTCCCATATATAAATCTTTACCTTCTGACCATTTTGGAGCTCCTCGTGATGTCCCGGATCCCATCTGGGAGTCCGAACAACATTTGGACTTCACCATACTAATATCTCAATACTACCCTAGCGCTGTTGAACGTTAAGCGTGCGATCCTACGGGTTCGAGAATCATGTAGAGATGACCGAGACACCTTTCCGGTTAATCACCAATAGTGGGACCTAGATGCTCATATTGGTTCCAACATATTCAATGAAGATCTTTATCGATTGAACCATGATGTCAAGGATTCAGTCAATTCCGTATGCAATTCCCTTTGTCCAGCGATATGTTACTTTCCCGAGATTCGATCATCGGTATCTCAATACCTAGTTTGATCTCATTACCGGCAAGTCTCTTTACTCGTTCCAAAATACAAGATCCCATGACTAAACACATTAGTCACATGATTTCAAGCTTCTTGTGATGTTGTATTACCGAGAGGGCCCAGAGATATCTCTTTGTCACACGGAGCGACAAATTCCAGTCTCGATCCATGCAACCCAACAAACACCCTCGGAAATATGTGTAGGGCACCTTTATGATCACCCAATTACGAAGTGACGTTTGATAGAAGAGAAAGTATTCCTCCGGTATTCGGGACTAGCATGTTCTCATTGTCTAAGGAACAAATACTTGACATTGCGAAAGTTGTAGCAAATAACTAAGTGATACGATCTGATGATAGGCTTATGGTTGGGTCTGTCCATCACATCATTCTCATAATGATGTGATCCCATTATCAAGTGACAACTCATATCTATGGTTAGGAAACCTTAAACATCTTTGATCAATGAGCTAGTCTAGTAGAGGCTTATTAGGGACATGGTGTAGTTCACGTATTCACACATGCATTTAAGTTTCCGATCAATACAATTCTAGCATGAATAATAAACATTTATCATGAACGTGAAATATGATAATAGCCATTTTATTATTCCCTCTAGGGCATATTTCCAACAGTTTGCCCTAAAGGCCTCCTCGAGCTCCTCCCAACTTGCAATAGAATTTATGGGGAGGATGTGGAGCCAATACCTTGTCAGTCCTTTGAGCTTGAGCGGCGTGTATTTTATGGCATGGAGGTCATCACCTCTGGCCATGTGAATATGGAGAAAAAAATATTTGATCCAAACAGCCAAGCAATTGTTTCATACTTTAGTATTCTCAAACTTTTTCAACTTTCACACAATATATGAGTGCGAGCCATGGACATAGCACTATGGGTGGAATAGAATATGATGATGGAGGTTGTGTGGAGAAGACAAAAAGGAGAAAGTCTCACATCGATGCGGCTAATCAACGGGCTATGGAGATGCACATCAATTGATGTCAATGCAAGGAGTAGGGATTGCCATGCAACGGATGCACTAGAGCTATAAATGTATGAAAGCTCAACGAAAGAAACTAAGTGGGTGTGCATCCAACTCGCTTGCTCATGAAGACCTAGGACATTTTGAGGAAGCCCATCATTGGAATATACAAGCCAAGTTCTATAATGAAAAATTCCCACTAGTATATGAAAGTGACAAAATAGGAGACTCTCTATTATGAAGATCATGGTGCTACTTTGAAGCACAAGTGTGTAAAAGGATAGTAACATTGTCCCTTCTCTCTTTTTCTCTCCTTTTTTGGTGGGCTTCTTTGGCCTCTTTTTGGGGGGGGGGGCTTCTTTGGCCTCTTTTATTTTTTTCGTCTAGAGTCTCATCCCAACTTATGGGGGAATCATAGTCTCCATCATCCTTTCCTCACATGGGACAATGCTCTAATAATGAAGATCATCACACTTTTATTTACTTATAACTCAAGGATTACAACTCGGTACTTAGAACAAAATATGACTCTATGTGAATGCCTCCGGTGGTGTACCGGGGGATATGCAATGAATCAAGAGTGACATGTATGAAAAATGAATGGTAGCCTTGCCAAAAATAGGATGTCAACTACATGATCATGCAAGGCAATATGACAATGACGGAACGTGTCATAATAAATGGAACGGTGGAAAGTTGCCTGGCAATATATATATCTCAGAATGGCTATGGAAATGCCATAATAGGTAGGTATGGTGGCTGTTTTGAGGAAGATATAAGGAGGCTTATGTGTGATAAAGCGTATCATATCACGGGGTTTGGAGTTTGCACCAACTCTCGAGGTGAGAAAGGGCAATGCACGGTACCAAAGAGGCTAGCAATGATGGAAGGGTGAGAGTGCGTATAATCCATGGACTCAACATTAGTCATAAAGAACTCACATACTTATTGCAAAAAATCTACAAGTCATCAAACCCAAAGCACCACGCGCATGCTCCTAGGGGGATAGATTGGTAGGAAAAGACCATCGCTCGTCCCCGGCCGCCACTCATAAGGAAAGCAATCAAAGAACACCTCATGCTTCAAATTTGTCACACAACGGTTACCATATGTACATGCTACGGGACTCGCAAACCTCAACACAAGTATTTATCAATTTCACAATTACTCAACTAGCATGAATCTAATATTACCATCTTTATATCTCAAAACAATTATCAAGTATCCAACTTCTCATAGTATTTAATGCACTCTATATGAAAGTGTTTATTATACCCATGTTGAATGCCCATCATATTAGGACTAATTTTATAACCAAAGCAAATTACCATGTTGTTCTAAAAGACTCTCAAAATAATATAAGTGAAGCATGAGAGTTCATTAATTTCTTCAAAATAAAACCACGGTCGTTCTCTAAAAGATATAAATGAAGCACTAGAGCAAACGGCAAACTACTCCGAAAGATATAAATGAAGATCAATGAGTAATCGAATAATTATGCAACTATGTGAAGACTCTCTAATATTTAAGAATTTTGGATCTTGGTATATTATTCAAACAGCAAGCAAAACAAAATAAAATAAAATGACGCTCCAAGCAAAACACATATCATGTGGTGAATAAAAATATAGCTCCAAGTAAAGTTACCGATGAACGAAGACGAAAGAGGGGATGCCATCTGGGGCATCCCCAAGCTTAGGCTCTTCGTTGTCCTTGAATATTACCTTGGGGTGCCTTGGGCATCCCCAAGCTTAGGCTCTTTCCACTCCTTATTCCATAGTCCTTCGAATCTTTAACCAAAACTTGGAAACTTCACAACACAAAACTTAACAGAAAACTCGTAAGCTCCGTTAGTATAAGAAAATAAATCACCACTTAGGTACTATTGTGAACTCATTATAAATTCATATTGGTGTAATATCTACTGTATTCCAAATTCTCTATGGTTCATACCCTCCGATACTACTCATAGATTCATCAAAATAAGCAAACAACAGATAGAAAACAGAATCTGTCAAAAACAGAACAGTCTATAGCAATCTGGAGGTTTAGAATACTTCTGTAACTCCAGAACTTCTAAAATAATAGGATGACTAGGATAAGAAGTATATTGATCTACTGCAGTTGGGATTGGTATTTTATCGCTCTCTGTTAAAAACTGATAATTATTTTCATGAGCGCATACTTTCTGTTTTTATCAGCAAGATCAAACAACAATCACCCAAGAAGATCCTAAAGGCTTTACTTGGCACAAACACTAATTAAAACATAAAAAACACAATCATAACATTAGCATAATTGTGTTAACACACAAGAACAGGAAGCAAAAAGCAAAAATAAATTTTATTCATTGGGTTGCCTCCCAACAAGCGCTAACGTTTAACTCCCCTAGCTAGGCATGATGATTTCAATGATGCTCGCATAAAAGATAAGAATTGAAACATAAAGAGAGCATCATGAAGAATATGACTAGCACATTTAAGTCTAACCCACTTCCTATGCATAGGGACTTTGTGAGCAAACAATTTATGGGAACAAGAATCAACTTGCATAGGAAGGTAAAACAAGCATAACTTCAAGATTTTCAACACATAGAGAGGAAACTTGATATTATTGCAACTCCTACAAGCATATATTCCTCCCTCAATGTCGGTGTACAAAAGTAGGGGTCCTTTTTGTACCCCTTTACTTGTGCGTGGGCAGTCGCAGCCACACGCCTACGGCCGCGCTTGGCAAGATAGAAGAGGAAGCATAAACACTAGACTACCAGAGTCGTGCTCGAGGCCAGAGGCATGAAGAGGAAAGGGGCGAGGTGAAACTCCCCCGGCAAGGCCCTTGCCGGGGTGGCCTTCACGGCCGCGGCAAGCGCCTTGTCGGGGGAGACTTGCCCAACACCAACAAGGCCGCCACCCTTGAGTCTAAGAGTCCCAACGCCATCAACCACATTAGAACCAAGGCTCGGGACGTGCCTCCATGGTGGCATGCAGACCTTTGTGAAGACAAAGGGTCTGCGAGGCCTAGATAGGAACCAAGAAACAAGACAACAGCAAGGCTCCTTGCCGAGGATGCCCACGAGGCCCCGGCAAGGCTCCTGCCAAAGATACCCATGAGGCCCCGGCAAGACTCTTGCCGAGGGCACCCATAAGGCCCCGGCAAGACCCTTGCCGGGAAGATCAGCAAGCCCGCGGCAAGGCCTTGCCGCCCCGTCGCCACCCCAGCTCAGCGGCCGACCCACCAACTAAGCAGGTACCCACATGGCAGTACGTGGCTCCTAGGCCAACTAGTCAAGCACCTACGTGGTGGCATGCAGATCTTCGTGAAGACCCTGCCACCACACCAGCTCAGCAGCCTGCCAGCCTACATGGCGCTGCATGCCTCGTTGGCCTAGACGCGTGTCAGAGCAAGGCGAAGCGGCGACGGATGGGATGAGCTTCGTTACCGTCCCCGATAAAGCAAGAGGACACCTAAGTAGCGCATTTAATGTGTTTTGTCCCATAATGGCAGGCGATAAACTCGACTACTGTACAACTTCCCACCTCCTATGTGCCACTGTGGCAGCCCCTTTAACTATAAAAGGAGGCCCGCGGTGTACTGTGAGAGGATTCATACTTTTCGACCCTGCATACTTTGTAGCTAGTCCAAGAACACCAGATAAACATAGACCAGCCGGAGTAGGGTGTTACACATCACTTGCGGCCCGAACCTGGATAAACTCCCCCGCATTGATCTTCTAAACCCGCTCTTTTTACAGCCCCGCGCCCTAGCAACCGTAGAAGGGATTCCCCGTGAACCCATAGGTGTCATTCCTGAACCCCGACATCTTTGGCGCGCCAGGCAGGGGGCGCAAGCTGTGAAAATCCGGTTTGAAAGTTAGCGCATCGACTTCATCATCACCATGGCCCCCAAGAAAAAAGGGATCATAGCGATCAGGTCATCCGGAGCCGGCCCGTCCGTGCCAGCACGAGCAGGCGACTAGGTGGCCACGGATGGTGCCTAAGACATGGCCCGCGAGCATCCACGACATTCTGGCAATCGGAGCCATGCAAGCGGCATCGTTCGGATCCGAGACGACGAGCCGCGCGCCGCTGGGTCCGGGGGCGGGGCCGTGCTGCCCACAGGCGGCGCGGCAACCTCTACGGTGCCCCAGCTGGCACCTGCGCCACGGCCTTCCTAGGCCGTGCGCGATGAGCAACACCGCGATGCCGGAGCTCCCGGGCACCGCCGCAGGAAGAGCCCTATGTGCCACTCTCAGGACGCACCAGGCCGGCGTACGCGCCCGGATGCCGGCAAAAGCGGTGTGCGACCGTGAGACCGTGACAGAGCTCCTTCTAACTTGGTTAGAAGCCGGAGCGCGTCGCAGTCCACGCGGCTTTCGCCATCGCCCACGCCAGCAAAAGCACTAGCGTGCATGCAACTGCTCCTCGACTTCCCCTGCTGCGGAGAAGCTCGACGAGTGTAGGGCCACCATCTGCTCCTCATCAGCTTCACCAATAAAGACGAGTCGCTCCCAGTGGGACCCTCATGCCGGTGTTCTGTCGAGACAGTGCATGCCGGCAGTGGGAGGACCGGAGACGCTGCAACCACGGTGCACTCTCCTCCCCCACGGCCGCGACAGCAGCCACCGGCTTGTCGGGCACATGCCTGTGACAACGTTTGCACAGTGTCGTCCGACCCGCGAACCCATTGTGACCAACGTCGAGTTCTTCGAGAGCGAGCTTAGGAAGATGCTTGGACTACCATCGAGCGACGGCAGGAGGCACGCCATCAATTGGATCGGCGTGCAGGGCCTGCTATGGACCACCTAGTGCCAGGGGGCTCTGGCGACCTGCCTTACGAGGTGGGTTTTCCATCCTTTACCCGAGAGTTGCGGCAGTTCTAGTGGCCCTCCCAACGCACGTTCAAGACTGATGTTGGGGAAAATACAACGGCAAGACTCACCCGTCGGAGTTCCTCAGCATCTACACCATCGCGATGCAAGCTGCCGGGGCTCGCGACGACAAGGTGCTCGCCAACTACTTTCCGTTGGCACTTAAGCCCAACGTCATGTCGTGGTTGATGCACCTGCCAGTGGATTCCATCTCTTCTTGGTCGGATCCATGCCACAAGTTTGTTGGCGCCTTTACCGGAGGCCACCAAGCTCCTGGCCAGGCAAGTGACTTGCATGTATCCCCCAAAAGAATGGTAAGTCCCTGCGTAAGTACATACAAATATTCAGCCGTGTGCAGTACACCATCCCAGATGTTCATCCTGCCGCTATCATCAGTGTGTTCCATCAGAACGTACGCAACCGTAAGATGTGTGAAGAGCTGGCAATGAGCAAGGTCAATGATGTAGCCAAACTTTATGTTCTGGCAGATAGATGTGCTCGGGCCGAAGAAGGAAGGAAGTACCCCGGCAAGGACGTCGGTGCGGAAACCGACTCCACGGACGAAGACGCCACCGCCCCGACGAAGAAGGGTCGGCGCCGCAACAGGAAGCATAAGGGAAAGACTGTGCTTGTCGTTGAGGGATCCGGCGACCCCGGCACCGCCAAGAAGGCCAAGGCTGACGACCCCGGCAAGGAGGTTGCCTGGTGCGCCACCTGCCGGGCCTTGGCGGCCGCCGACAAGCCAAGAGGCTCCGACAAGCAGTACTGCAAGATCCACTGCACCAAGGGCCATGACCTCCAGAACTGCCGACAGGTTGAGCTACTTGCAGAAAAGCAGAAGGCTGAATATGAAAGGCGGACAAGGAGAAGGGTCAGGATGGTGCTGAGGGGTCCGGTAACAAGCGTGGCAGCCAAGCAGGTCGCCGCGGCAAAGATAATCAACAAGAGAGACCCGCTCGGGGCCGCGATGAGAAAGGGGAAGATGATGATCATGACGAGGATGACGAGTCCGGCGAGCACGAGTTCTAGAAAGCTACAAAGGCCATGTGCATCGACGGTGGCGCCTCGTTGCACACCTCTCATCGCCAACTAAAACAGTGGGCACGAGAGGTCACTGCGGCGGAGCCGTCATTCGATGCCCAGAAGCCACTAAAGTGGTCCCGCACGCCCATCATTTTTGACACCAAGGATCACCCTGATCGCACAACTGCGGTCGGGTGTTTGCCGTTGTTGGTTTCACCAACATTATGCAACCTCAAGGTGACAAAAGTGCTGGTTGACGGTGGGGCCGGTTTGAACTTGATCTCGCCCACTGTGATCAAGAGGCTGCAGATTCTGATGGAGATCTCGAGGAGACGGGCACATTTCAAGGGGTCAACCCGGGAAGGAGCCAGCCAAAAGGCAAAATCACGCTACCTGTTACATTTGGGGGCGAGCTGAACTATAGGATGGAGAAGATCGTTTTCGATGTCACCGAGATCCCCTTGCCATATAATGGGATTCTTGGCCGCCCAGCGCTGGCCAAGTTCATGGCGGCGTCACACTACGCCTACAATACACTGAAGATGTCGGGGCCGCTGACCATCATCACCATCCCCTCTGACCCTGATTGAGGCACCAAAACGGGTCAAAGACGTCCGTAGGCTCGCCGGTTGCGTTGCTGCCCTGAGTAGGTTCATCTCCAAATCTGTTGAGAGTGCCCTCCCCTTTTTCAAAGTTTTGAAAAAGGCGGGTCTAGTAAACTGGACTCCGGAGGCAGAGGCAGCAATGCAAGATTTGAAGAGGTACCTCTCCTCCACGCCAATACTAGTCGCGCCTAAACAACAAGAGTCGTTGCTGTTGTACTTAGCAGCAACGAATCAAGTGGTCAGTGTTGCGCTGGTGGTGCAGAGGCAACTTGAGGAAGAAGAAGCAGCAGTAGCAGAGCCGTCGGATGGCGGGCCAGGGCCCTCCCCAGCAGAGTCGGACGACGGCGAGGCGGAACCTCTGGCGAGGCCTGATCCCGACAAGACAGAGTCTGAGCAGATAGACGGAGTAGGACAGAAGAAGAAGGTGGTGCAGCACTTTGTTTATTTTGTCAGTTCCCTCTTGCAGGGGTCTAGATCAAGATATTATGGTATACCGAAGCTACTTTTCGGCCTCTTCATGGCCTCGAGAAAGCTGCGTCACTATTTCCAAGCACATGAGATCACTGTCATCACCTGCCTCCCTTTGCAACAGATTTTGCACAACCCAGATGCGACAGGGAGGATTGTGGAGTGGGCATTGGAGCTATCAAGCTTTGGCCTCAAGTTTGAAAGTACTTACACGATTAAGAGCCGAGCATTGGCAGAGTTCATAGTAGAACGGACTCCGACGCCCGACGAAGAGATTCAAGAGACCGCCCTTCTCGGCAAGGAAACATACCGCGATTGGATTATGTACTTTGATGGAGCTTTCTCACTTCAAGGTGCTGGTGTCGGTGTGCTGCTTGTAGCACCCACCGGAGAGCGCCTCAAGTACGTGATTGAAACACCCACGATGCGACTATATCTCCCACGTGTCGGAGCACGACTTAGAGGCATAACCGCATGGTAGGCATGTCGCAAGAGGGGTAATCTTTACACATCCCATGTACTGAATAAGAAAGGGATAAAGACTTGGCTTACAATCGCCACTTCACACAATACATAAATATAGCATACATCATCTAGAATACAATCAAGGTCCGACTACGGAGCCAAATAAAGAAAGACAACCCCAAATGCTAGATCCCCGATCGCCCCAACTGGGCTCCACTACTGATCAAAAGAAACGAAACAAAACAATGATCAAGGACTTCATCGAGCTCCCATCTGAGCTAGGTTGCTTCACCTGCACTGGTATCATCGGCACCTGCAACTATTTGGAAGTATCTGTGAGTCACGAGGACTCAGCAATCTCACACCCGTGACATGAAAGACTATTTAAGTTTATGGGTAGGAAAGGGTAGTGAGGTGGAGCTGCAGCAAGCACTAGCATATATGGTGTCTAACATATGCAAATAAGAGCGAGAAGAGAAACAACGCAACGGTCGTGAACTAGAAGTGATCAAGAAGTGATCCTGAAACTACTTACGTTCAAACATAACTCCAAAGCCGTGTTCACTTCTCGGACTCCGCCGAGAAGAGACCATCACGGCTACACACGCGGTTGATGCATTTTAATTAAGTTAAATGTCAAGTTCTCTACAACCGGATATTAACAAATTCCCATCTGCCCATAACCGCGGGCACGGCTTTCGAAAGTACAAACCCTGCAGGGGTGTCCCAACTTAGCCCATCACAAGCTCTCACGGTCAAGAAGGATATTCCTTCTCCCAGGAAACCTGATCAGACTCGGAATCCCGGTTACAAGACATTTTGACAATGGTAAAACAAGACCGGCAAAGCCGCCCGAATGTGCCGAAAAATCCTGATAGGAGCTGCACATATCTCGTTCTCAGGGCACACCGGATGAGCAGTCTGTACAACTAAAACCAACCCTCAAGTTTCCCCGATGTGGCGCTGCAAGGGGCTCTAGTTTGGACCAACACTCAGAGGAGCACTGGCCCGGGGGGTTAAAATAAAGATGACTCTCGTGCTCCGAAACCCAAGGGAAAAAGGCTTAGGTGGCAAATGGTAAAACCAAGGTTGGGCCTTGCTGGAGGAGTTTTATTCAAGGTGAACTGCCAAGGGGTTCCCAGTATAACCCAACCGCGTAAGGAACGCGAAATCAAGGAACATAACACCAGTATGATGGAAAGTAGGGCGGCAAGAGTGGAACAAAACACCAGGCATAAGGCCGAGCCTTCCACCCTTTACCAAGTATATAGATGCATTAATTAAAATAAGAGATATTGTGATATCCCAACATATCCATGTCCCAACATGGAACAAACTTTAGCTTCACCTGCAACTAACAATGCTATAAGAGGGGCTGAGCAAAGTGGTAACATAGCCAAGCAACAGTTTGCTAGGAAAGGTGGGTTAGAGGCTTGACATGGCATTATGGGAGGCATGATATAGCAGGTGGTAGGTATCGCGGCATAGCAATAGAGCGAACAACTAGCAAGTAAAGATATAAGTGATTTCGAGGGTATGGTCATCTTCCCTGAAATCCCGCAAGGAAGAAGAACGAGTCCATGAAGAAGACAACCGGACGTAGTCGAATGAATCCTAACAAACGTGACGTTATCGGGACCAACCCGAAGAAGCAACACCGGAAAGAAGCAAAGAATCATGGTAAACAACCATCACATAATCATGGCATGATGCACAATCAAGTATGATGCATGTCCGGTTTAATGCGGTATGGCATGGCAAAATGCACAAACAATCCTACAAATTAAGTGGAGCTCAATATGCAACAGGTTGCATATTGACGAAACACCACGTTCAAGTTATTTAGTTCGATCTCGTTTAAGTACTCAACAATATTAAATGTTGATCAACATGGCAAGAGGTGAAGCATAATTAAACTAACTATCTAGTCAAGTTTAAATGAGGCCGGAAATAACAAACAACAATTCCGAAAAATCCTCATGTGCATATTTTAGGTTTGGTACTGTTCTGCCCTAAACCCTATTTTTGAGTTGTTAAACATGCAAAGTGATGCCACCATGTTAAACTAGGCATTTTTCTACCCCATTTACATATAAAGTTTATTTAATCCAAGCTATGGTTGATTAGTTATGAATTAAATCATTTTTACATGACATATGAGCAAATTAATGCAAACAACAAGTTAAACATCTCAAACATGCATGAAAGTTCGATATTGTGAAACTAGATGAAATTCTAGTCATTTTTCATATATAAAGCATTTTAATCCGATGCACGGTTTATTAGTTATTAAATGCATGATCCCAAAGGGGTTTTCTGCAAAACTGGAAACTCTGGATAAAAGGACAAATCGCAGAACGGAAAAAGAAACTATGTCATGGGCCGAATCTGGAGCTACAGGAACTGGGCAGCTCACCAGGCCTCATGGGCCGGTTGATAAAGGAGGCCCGACAAGGGGCGCAGCTGGGCTTGGCGCGATCTGGCGCACGGATGTCTGGTCGCTCGCGCTCCAGATGACCAGGGACGCGGTCAACGACGATGTGGTCCTCTCCCGGGCAACACGTGCGCTCGAGGCAGGGTCGTCCTCCTCCTGCTCGATGCAGAAGTAGAGGAAGAAGGCGCTGGCGGCCGGCTGCAGGACTCCAGGATGGCGCGGTGGCGGATCTGGGCGACGCAGTTAACGGGCACGGGCGCTGCTCGTCCTCCTCGGGAGGAGGGACGAGGCAGCCATGGCAGGCGGCGCCGGGAGGCTCGGGCGATGGCGTTCGACGAGACCGGCGAAGTGGTGAGTTTGCACGCCGGCGGAAGGGTCAAGCTCGACGGAAAACGGCACTCCGACGTGGTCCGAGAGGCGCGAGGGGAGCTGCTGGCGTCGGGGACGAGGGCAGGCAGCGGTGCTCGGGCGACAAGACGCGGGCGTCCTCCTCCTCTGCTCAAGGCAAAGAGGCAGGGCGGCAGGGCTCCAGGTCCGGTGCCGGGACGGGACGAAGGAAGCCAGCGGCGGCTGTTCTCGGAAGGAGCTGGGGCGGAGGGACTCGTTCTCGGCGACGAGGGAGCTGCGGGCAACCATGGCGGCTCCTGATTTCCTTCTATAACAGCGAGGGGGAGGCATGAGAAGTGAGGGAGTGAACTAGAGGGAGGAGGTGTAACGCCCTCGATGCGGCTATATCTCCCACGTGTCAAAGCACGACTTAGAGGCATAACCGCATTGAAAGCAATGTCGCAAGTGAGGTAATCTTCACACAACCCATGTAATACATAAGGGAAAGAGATACATAGTTGGCTTACAATCGCCACTTCACACAATTACATGCATAAAGCATTACATCATCCAGATACAATCAAGGTCCGACTACGGAACCAAAATAAAAGAAGACTACCCCAAATGCGACAAGGTCCCCGATCGACCCCAACTGGGCTCCACTACTGATCAACTAGAACGAAACAACACAAAGGACAAGATCTTCAACAAGCTCCTCCTGAGCTGGGTTGCTTCATCTGCGCGGACTCATCGGCATCTGCAAACTGGTTTTGGAAGTAACTGTGAATCACGGAGACTCGGCAATCTCACACCCTCGCGATCAAGACTATTTAAGCTTATGGGTAAGGTAAAGATATGAGGTGGAGCTGCAGCAAGCGACTAGCATATATGGTGGCTAACATATGCAAAAGAAAGCGAGAAGAGAAGGCAAAGCGCGGTCGAGAAACTATGATCAAGAAGTGATCCTGGACTACCTACGTCCAGCATTACTCCAACACCGTGTTCACTTCCCGGACTCCGCCGGAAAGAGACCATCACGGTTACACACGCGGTTGATGCATTTTAATTAAGGTCAACTTCAGGTTTTCTACAACCGGATGTTAACAAATTCCCATCTACCCATAACCGCGGGCACGGCTTTCGAAAGTTCAAATCCCTGCAGGGGTGTCCCAACTTAGCCCATCACAAGCTCTCACGGTCAACGAAGGATATTCCTTCTAGCGGGAAGACTCGATCAGGCTCCGAATCCCGGTTACAAGACATCCTCGACAATGGTAAAACAAGTCCAGCAAAACCACCCGATGCGCCGACATCCCGATAGGAGCTGCACATATCTCGTTCTCAGGGCAACACCGGATAAGAAATCCGTACAACTAAAACCAGCCCTCGAGTTTCCCCGAGGTGGCGCTGCAAGGGGCTCTAATTTGGACCAACACTTAGACAAGCACTGGCCCGGGGGGTTAAAATAAAGATGACCCTCGGGATGCGCGACTCCCAAGGGAAAAAGGCTAGGTGGTGAATGGTAAAACCAAGGTTGGGCCTTGCTGGAGGAGTTTTATTCAAAGCGAACTGTCAAGGGGTTCCCATTATACCCAACCGCGTAAGGAACGCAAAATCCGGGAACATAACACCGATATGACGGAAACTAGGGCAGCAAGAGTGGAACCAAACACCAGGCATAAGGCCGAGCCTTCCATCCTTTACCAAGTATATAGATGCATTAATTAAATAAGATATATTGTGATATCCCAACAAGTAAACATGTTTCAACAAGGAACAACATATCCATGTACCAACAAGGTACAAACTTCATCTTCACCTGCAACTAACAACGATATAAGAGGGGCTGAGCAAAGCGGTAACATAGCCAAACAACGGTTTGCTAGGACAAGGTGGGTTAGAGGCTTGGCTTAACCACATGGGAGGCATGATAAGCAAGTGGTAGGTATCGCAGCATAGGCATAGCAAAAGAGCGAGCATCTAGCAAGCAAAGATAGAAGTGATTTCGAGGGTATGGTCATCTTGCCTGAGATCCCGCAAGGAAGAAGAACGAGTCCATGAAGAAGACAAACGGACGTAGTCGAACGGATCCTCACAAACGCGACGTTATCGGAACTAACCCGAAGAAGCAACACCGGAAAGAAGCAAACAACATAGTAAACAACCACCACATAAGCATGGCATGATGCACAATCAAGTATGATGCATGTCCGGTTTAATGAAGCATGGCATTGCAAAGTGCACAAGCAAATTCTACAAATTAAGTGGAGCTCAATATGCAACGAGTTGCATATTGACGAAACACCACATTAATTATTTAGTTCTCTCCCGGTTAGGTACCCAACAATATTAAATGTTGATTAACATGGCAAGAGGTGAAGCATAACAAAACTATACCATCTAACAATTTAAATGAGGCCGGATATAACCAACAACAAATCCGGTAAATCCCCATATGCATTTATCAATTTGGTGCAACAACAATTTTAAACATAAAGTTGTTAACATGATGCGGATGGCATGTTCAATATGCAATTTTATTAAAAGTTGACAAGAGCATTAAGAAGCATTTGTCATCGTGGCGGAAACAAAAGGGGTGCCACGGCAACGATAACGAAACGGTGCCACGGCAACGTTCCGGTTCCGGTAACTCGAGTGAGATACCGATGCAAAGGAGAAATGTGCGAATGCGTGCAAAAGATGGTGGGGAACTCCCGGATACCGGGTGTCCCATGAGTCGACGATGGTGACAAGGCAAAAGAGGGGCAACGTGCACCGACAATTCGAGCACGGAGCAAACACGAGCATCTCATACATCACACATGCATTCGTTCACGGGCGGTCGTCTCAGGGTTATACCTTCGAAACGTGTGTTATCGGAGGGGTTCGATGCGATGTAGGGGAAGTAGACGTTCCGCGACGATAGTCGAAGTAGTTGTTCTCGTTTCGTAGTTGTTCGGGGTCACCGCCAGTTGTACACATTCGTTGTTGGACTTGACGGATCCGCTCTTCCGGACGTAGTGGTACATGTTCGTTTTTCGGAGAGGTACTTGGCATTCTTCGGTCATAGGTACTTGATGTTTTTTTTGCTACTCGGGTCTTCGGCGACGGTCGTTGTACACATGACGTTGGGGTACTTGTCGGTCCGGTCTTGACGGTCTTGTTTTTGTGACGGTAGTCGTACTAATCGGCGGTAGTGGAACTTGACGGATCCGAGCTCTTCGAGGGTCGTCGTGGTACTCGTTCACGTTGTAGACGTACATGTTCAGGAAGAAACTTTTACGGTGTCGTGGAACTTGGCAAGCACGTCGATGGTAGTTGTTCTCGTATCATCGTGGTACTTGGCGATATCCATGCGTAGAGGTACTTGGCAGCCTCGTGTAGACGAACTTGAGGTACTCCGGGGCAGAGGAATCAACGTGGCAACGGTGGTATCGACATATCCAGATCACAGCAAGGCCAAGGGGTCTCGCGCATCGCAGATCGAAGCAGCGGTCGCACTCGTCCTCCCGCGAGCAGAGACGAGGGCACCAGGAAGACCTACGAGGAGCAGCAACAGCAAGGGGGAGGATGACGACAAACTTGGCGCACCGGAGGTAGGGACGAGGCCCTGCCGGCGAGCAGGTGGCGTAGAGGAGGAAGGCAAGGGAACGGCCATGGCGGCGCTGGTCGCGGGGGAACTAGTTCACGGCGCCCAGACCTTCGATGCACATCGAGGCGGCGAGGAGGAGTCTCTCCAGCGAGATGTGGGCGGCCACTGCTCGAGGAGAGGCCACGGCGCTGTAAGGAAAAAGGAGGCGGGGCCACGAGGCTCATGCTTGCTGGGGAACTCCCCTCCCTGGCGATGCGTGAGGGAGTGCGGGGATGGGGCACATTGCGGGTGTGGGTGGCGCTGGGCAGTAGGAAACAGAGGAGGAGAGGGATCGAGGGAGGAGCGAGATGAGGGAGAGATCGATGCGCGGGGCTTCTCCCTGGCGGCGGTGGACAAGGACGAGAGGGAGAGGGTGAGTGGGATCGGGCGGAGAGAGGGTTAGTTTTAGGGTTAGAGGGTTAGGTGGGCTTGGGGCCGGCCCAGTAGAAGGGGGGGTCAACCGGGCCTTTTGAACAGGCCGCAGGAAGAGATCCCAGGCTGCTGGGCTGAACAGTGAGGCCCAAGGGCACTGCTGCTATTTCTCCCTCTCTCTTAAAATCTTATTTACTTTAACAGAAAAGAAAAAATAGGGAGAGGAGAAGAAAGAGAGGGTTTGGGAAGGAGTTGCGCATGGGAATAATTTCCCCGGATTCACAAAAATGTGCTCATTCCGCGAAAATAGAAATGTCCAAGATTGAAAGATTAAATTCAAATGTATTTGAATTTAATTCAACTCGTTTGAAAAGGAGTAGGAATCCGAAGTTTCCAAAGATGTTGAACATTTAGGAAGAGCCTCGATAAAACGATAAAAGAATTTGAGGCCAAGTCGGAGACCAAGAATTGAGATAACAAAGGCATTAGGATTTGCAAGTGTGTTAACGGTTAATTCCAAAAGAATGGAATATTTACTAATAGCTCAGTAATTATTAGGAGGATATGTTATAAAGAGAAGTCACTCTTCCATCGATTTAAATGGATCGAAGATCCACACAATTTATTTAGTTGAGATGCAAAAGATTTATGAGATGATGGCATGATGACATGATGCAATGCACATGATGCAACGAATCAAACAAATCACACGTCGAAACCCGGAAACCCTGGAAGGCATCTGAAGCTCCGGTCTTGGGGCGTTACAGGAGTGAAAGAGGAGAAGAAGAGGGGAAGGTGCGACGGGGTGACTTGGTTCGCCGGCGGCGATGGCGCCATGGAGAGAGGAGCAAACGGGAGAAGCTCGCTCTCGGTCGGGGCAACAGGGGTCTTCTGGTGGCTCCGGTCAAAAGAGCTCGGGCTCGGGCGCTGGTTGTTGGGACGGATCAGGAGGGGATCGAGGGGAGGAGGTGGTTGGCCCGGTGGATTTTTGGATCGAGAGCGATCCCAAGGAAGAGAGTGGCGGCGGCGGGTGAGGTGATTTGATGGATGGGACAAGCCCCTAGGATCTAGGGTTAGACTTATATTTATATCAGATGAATTTAGGTTAGGGGCTAACTCGTCCCTCCGATCGCAATCAGACGATCACGAATAAAATAGCTAGGGAGAACAAAAATAATAACGGAGATGTTTTATAGATGTTTGGGGATGATCCGGAGCCAACGGTGATGACTGCCCGGGTCGGGTCCTGGACAACTTTCGGACGCGCGCGCGAGGAGGGCCATGGGCTGACAAGAGAAGTTAGGTTGGAGCTGGCGGTAGGTAGTGGACTGTGTAGACGGTCTAGGGAGGAAAGAAAGGGAAAGCCCAGCAACAGTTTTTGGAGACCGAAAACGTCTGATGATTTGACCGACTATATTGTCGCTATAGTTATCCGTTGGGGCATCAAACGGACTCTGAATGCGATGAAACTTCGCAGGCGGTCTACTGACAACATAACAACACCGCATGCCAACATTCAACCCATTCCGAGAACAGTTCCCGGCCACTTATAAAATACTATTTCGGACGTGCCACGGGCGCGTGCAAGTGTGTCTGGGCTCAGAATGGACAACGGAGAGAACGAGGAGACCGAGACAGATGCAAGTTTTAAAAACATGATGATGCAATGCAGATGATGACATGACAAGATGCAACACGCAAGTGAAAGACATGGCAACGTCAGCGAATAACTGGAAGACACCTGGCACGTCGGTCTCGGGGCGTTACAGTGATCCGGATGCACTTTCCCGGGAAAAATCAACAAACAACACGGCGGAGTACGAGGGATTGCTTGCCAGTCTCAGGATCACGGCAGACCTCAGAATCAGGAAGCTCATCATCAGAGGTGATTCACAACTCGTCGTCAAGCAAGTTAACAAGGATTACTAGAGCCCGTTGATGGAGGCCTACGTGGATGAAGTGAGGAAGTTGGAAGAGCATTTTGACGGATTGCAAGCAGAGCATGTTCCTCGAGCGAAGAACGGCATTGCTGACAACCTGTCGAAGCGCGCTGCCCTGAAGTTGCCTGTGGAACCAGGTACCTTTGTGCTTCAATTAACTCAACCGTCCGTTGAGCCATCAGCAGGACAGAACAAGCGAAGGAAGGCAGGCCCTGGCAAGTACTTTCACGCCGAGCTCCCAGGAGCCGCCGGCAAAGAGGTTGCCAGGTACACCAAGCTTGCCGAGGGGCAACCGCCTTCGGCAAGGCCTCAGGCCCTGACCGTAGAGACAGCTGCCCCTACGGCCGAAGATGAGCCTTTAGTCCTCGCCGTCGAGCCCCGGGCTCCGGCATGGGCGCAACACACCGTCTGTTTCCTCCAAACAGGGGAACTCCCCGAGGAACAGAAAGAAGCAGAAAGAGTAGCCCATCAGTCCAACATGTACCAGTTTGTGGATAATACCCTGTATAGAAGGAGGCCAAACGGTGTGAAGCTGAAGTGCATTCCTCAAGAGGACGGACTGGAGCTGTTGGGAGAGATACATGGAGGTGTATGTGGCTCCCACATAGGGTCGATAGCCCTTGCCAGCAAGGCATTCCGGTAAGCTTTCTTTTGGCCCACATCCCTCCAGGATGCAGCTGCACTAGTAACCAAGTGTGAAGCGTGCAAGTTCCATTCAAAGAAGCTTCATCAACCAGCTCAAGCCCTTCAAACAATCCCTCTCTCCTGGCCATTTTCGGTCGGGGGGCTCGACATACTGGGCCCCTTCCCCCGCGTTGTCGGGGGCTTTGAGTACTTGTACGTCATAATCGATAAGTTCACAAAGTGGCCCGAAGTGGAAGCGGTGAAGAAGGTGATAGCACAGTCAGTCGTCAAGTTCTTCAAGGGGCTAGTTTGCCGTTTTGGTGTGCCGAACAGGGTCATCACCGACAACGGCACGCGGTTCACAAGCCGCACCTTCATGCAGTACATCCAGGACCCCGGCAGCAAGGTCTGTTTCGCTTCAGTGGCGCACCCACGGAGCAACGGCCAGGCGGAGAGGGAAAATGCTTAAGTACTGCGAGGCCTGAGAACAAAGACTTTTGACACGTTGCACAAGTGTGGAAGGCGCCGGATTGATGAGCTACCGGCAGTTCTTTGGTCGATCAGAACGACGCCAAATCGAGCCACCGACCAGACACCCTTTGCCCTGGTATACGGTGCAGAAGCAGTTCTCCCCACAAAACTCACATACGGGTCACCTCGAGTGCTCGCTTATGATGAGCTCGAGCAAGAGCAGTTGCGGCAAGATGACGCGATGCTCCTTGAGGAAGATCATCTTCGGGCGGCTGTGCGAGCTGCGCGCCACCAGCAAGCCTTGTGCCGCTACCATAGCCGCAATGTTCATGCCCAAAGTTTTCAGGAAGGCGACCTTGTTCTTCAGCGCGTTCAGTCGGCCAAGAATTCCAACAAGTTGACGCCGAAGTGGGAGGGCCCTTATCGGGTAACGCGAGTCACCAGGCCTGGCGTAGTCCGCCTGGAGACCGAAGATGGTATTCCAGTGAGCAACTCATGGAACATCGAACATCTTCGTAAGTTTTACCCATGAGGCGCAGTTGCCGGGCATCCCGGCAAACCACCTTTTGTACAAGCCTTGCCGGCAAGGCATGTAACCCTTTGTACAGAGCCAGGCGCGGACCCTGAGCACAAATAAATGAAGCACTAGCGCCCTAAGTTTTAGCATGCATGCTATGTTGAGTATCTCTCTTTGTTAGGGTTGATAGTGCTCAGCGGCAACTAACCCCTAGCATAGAGGTCGAGTGTGTGTCTTTCTGTCCTTTCTAGTCCTTTCTTTGGTTTGCAGGCTGCACAGGCGTTTCTGCCAAACCATTTAAGAGCAGGGAGACGGACCGACATCTTCGACCCCGACAAGTCATTGCCGGGGGCTGCGGATTCAAGTATCCGACCACGGCAAGCCAAAGTTGCCAGGGGCTGCAGATTCAGATAAGTCTTTTATCTCCTGTTATGCATTTTTGTATGGGACTTGGATGTATGAGACTTCGTTTGTTCTTGGGCCACCATGCTCCTCCTTTCCTATGCCCAAGAACTCTTCTTTGGGTCGGAACTTGGTTGTAGTTGCGGTGACAAGGAAACAAACGAAGGGCCTAATCCTACTTCGCCCCTGCCTCCGCCAAGAGCGTGAGTATGGTTGAGCTATGAAGTGGGAGGACGGCAAGGTCTACTGTCGGGCAACAGTGCTTATCTTAAGATAACAAGGACTCGTTCCTTCGTGTGAGCCTTGCTCACGCACAAAAGAACCCGGCAAGGCCCGTTTTTCGTTAATACGTTGCGAACAAGTACAACTCATACGGAATGTAAACATGAGCAAGGGGATTACAAGGTTTAAATCTGACAAATGCCCGCGGGCTTAAAAAAGATAAGTGCCCCGTAATCCCTGTTCTTGCCCCTTTCCTCCCAAGTGCGGCAGGTGAAGGCAAAAAGGAAGCGGCGGGGAACGCGCCGATGGAGAGCTTGACGAGGAAGACCCTCGGTAGGGCGTGTGGCCGAGGGAGGAGGGTGGCGCGGTCAGTCGGAGTCGGCGTCCTCCCGCCTGACGCCCTCGTCGCTGTTGTCGCTGTCCTCCTCGTCGCTCCCGCTCGAGGAGGAGGTTTCATCGTCAGTGGAGCTCTCCACGCAGCACCTTAGGCGAGCTCCCAAGTGCCCCAAAACCTTGACGGAGAGCAGACCGTTCTCCATCAATTTGAAGTGGAGGACGAGCCCCTCCGACGGGCTATGGGCATGGACGAAGGCTTTCCACACGCGGTGGAGATACATGACATGAGGGGTGGGGAAGTCGACATCGACCCACATGCCGCCATTCCCGCAACCCCTCATATGCAACCTCAAGGCTTGTGGGGGGTCGAGCTCCATCTCCCGAGCGAACGGAGTGGGAAGACGAAGGCGACCATGCACTAGCTTGTGCAGCCTGATGAAGAATTCACGAGGCTGGTCTCTGACATGGCCCTCCATTGGGGGAAGAGCCGCTGGCGGAGGCGCGGCCGGTGCACTGCCCTGTCCTCCTCTCCCTCGAGCGCCACGGCGGCCTCGGCCTCGCCCCCTCCCTCTTCCTCTCGCAGCCGGCTCTGCCGCCACGAGCTCTTGGAGAGGGGGGCACGCTGTCGAGGAGAGACTCTCATCGTTGCCATCAAAGCGCCGGCGCGCCCTCTCGCCATAGCGAAGGGAAGGAAGGAGTCAAGATGGAAGGAGATGGATGTTGGAGGATTGAAGGGTGCCATCCCCCTCCCCTTCTTATAAAGGGGCGGGGCTGGGGCTCGGCCGCCCCACTTAACCAATCCGGCCACCAGGGGCACAGGAAATCGGGACCGACCCGCTTCTCCAATCAGCGGCGACCCGGTTTCCCGCCTCCCCACTAAGGCTCGTGCCCTCTGTGTCCGCCGCCTACCCTCCTTGGGGCATGGGGGACACGTGGCGAGCATGCCAGAATCGAGAAGACAAGTGAAGCGACTATTTTCCACCCCGTGATCGTGGGGCGCGGGCGCATTGAAGGCCACGAACCGAGTCCACTTAGTAAATGAGTCACGCCCCTGCGTTTTCTCCTTTTTTTTATGGGGAAGGCACACGCTGTCTCTTTACCATTTACCATGATGTGACGCAGGCGTGCAGCAACCACCCCACGCACGACCCCCACGTCACGCATTCAACGCGGGTCATGGGGAAGCACAACTGGCGAGGGAGTTACTGCGGTAAAACTCCACCGCACGCGCACCCCCGCACCATTCTGGGCCTGGCCCAATAATGCTCCGCGCTTATATGTGACCTAGGCCCAGGGGCTCCTGTCGGTGTACAAAAGTAGAGGTCCTTTTTGTACCCCTTTACTTGTGCACGGGCAGTCGCAGCCACACGCTTGCGGCCGCGCTTGGCGGGACAGAAGAGTAAGCAAAGACACTAGACTACCAAAGCCGTGCTCGAGGCCAGAGGCATGAAGAGCAGAGGGGTGAGGTGAAACTCCCCCGGCAAGGCCCTTGCCGGGGTGGCCTTCACGGCCCCGGCAAGAGCCTTGCCGGGGGCGACTTGCTCAACACCAACAAGGCTGCCACCCTTGAGTCTAAGAGTCCTGACGCCATCAACCACATCCGGAACCAAGGCTCGGGAGGCGCCTCCATTGTGGCATGCAGACCTTTGTGAAGACAAAGGGCATGCGAGGCCTAGATAGGAACCAAGAAACAAGACAACAGCAAGGCTCCTTGCCGAGGATGCCCACGAGGCCCCGGCAAGACTCTTGCCGATGGCGCCCACAAGGCCTTGGCAAGACCCTTACCAGGAAGATCAGCAAGACCGCGGCAAGGCCTTGCCGCCCCATCACCACCCCAGCTCAGCGGCCGACCCACCAACTAAGCAGGTGCCCACATGGCAGTACGTGGCTCCTAGGCCAACTAGTCAAGCACCTACATGGTGGCATGCAGATCTTCGTGAAGACCCTGCAACCACGCCAGCTCAGCAGCCTGCCAGCCTACATGGCGTTGCGTGCCTCGTTGTCCTGGATGCGTGTCGGAGCAAGGCAAAGTGGCGACGGACGGGGCGGGCTTCGTTACCGTCCCCGATAAAGTAAGAGGACACCTAAGTAGCGCATTTAATGTGTTTTGTCCCGTAATGACAGGCAATAAAATTGACTACTGTACAACTTTCCACCTCCTGTGTGCCACCGTGGCAGCCCCTTTGACTATAAAAGGAGGCCCGCGGCATACTGTGAGAGGATTCGGACTTTTCGACCCTGCACACTTTGTAGCTAGTCCAAGAACACCAGATAAACACATACCAGCAGGAGTAGGGTGTTACGCATCACTTGCGGCCCGAACCTGGATAAACTCCCCCGCATTGATCTTCTAAACCCGCTCTTTTTACAGCACCACGCCCCAGCAACTGTAGAAGGGATTCCCCGTGATCCCATAGATGTCGTTCCTGAACCCCGACACTCATAATAATTTTCAGTAGCATCATGAATGAATTCAACAATATAACCATCACATAAAGCATTCTTTTCATGATCTACAAGCATAGAAAAATTACTACTCTCCACATAAGCAAAATTCTTCTCATTTGGAATAGTGGGAGTATCATAAGAAACTCGAATACTATAAATTGTTTCCACATTAGAAGAGTAATGTTCGGAAAAAGGGTAATCATAATAATGACAAGTTTTGTAAATATAATTATCACTACTTTTTATAACATAAGTATCATCACAATAATCATCATAAGTAGCAACTTTGTTCTCGTCATAATCAATTCAAACCTCTTCCAAGATAGTGGAATCATTACTAAATAAAGTCATGGACTCGCCAAATCCACTTTTATAATTATCACAATAAGATTCAACATCCTCCAAAATAATGGGATCATTACTTCCTAAAGTTGACACTCTTCCAAACCCACTTTCATCAATATAATCATCATAAATAGGAGGCATGCTATCATCATAATAAATTTGCTCATCAAAACTTGGGGGACCAAAAATATCATCTTCATTAAACATAGCATCCCCAAGCTTGGCCCTTTTCATATCATAAGCATAATCACTCTCATCATTAATAGTATGGATAGCACCAATATTATAGCAATTATCATCATCACAATGAGCAATAGGAGCAACATCATTTGGGAGGGATACCTTTGTACCTTTGCTTATCTGTCTTTTCTTTTTTTTCACATTATGTGTGGGTTTAATCCTCTTTTTGGAGCTCCTTATTAATGAGATTGGTCGAATAGAAGGCTCCTCCTCGTTACCTGATTCATCATAAGAAATAATAGGAGGATATTAGGAAGTCTCTTCCCTTTCATTAGTATTCTCTTCATCTTCTATTTGTTTTCTTGTCTTTATGTAATTGGCAATATAAGGATTTTCAATGCAATTCACCACATAATACATATAAATTTCCTCTAGATCAAAATCAAGAACTTTATCAAGGACAAATTCTGGAAGATCCTTAGTTATATGTTTCATTTCTTCATAACCCACAAGCAAACTAAGTTCATTATGATGTGTAAGGGAAATCAAGTCATCACAATTTTTGGACACGATTCGATCATGAAACAATTTGCATTGGATATTTAAATGACCACATTCATTGCAAAGTTCACAAGGATGGCTTAGAAAATTTAAATTTTAGCACAAACATCTAGCCTTTCTTGCAACCATTTTGTTTCTAAATACTTATGCCTCTTGCAAAATCTATCTTCCCTATTTGGTGTGTAGTTGCAATCTCTATGCACTCCACAAAAATTGACATGCTTATAAGAGAAATTTTTATCATGACTAGTGCAATCATCAGGGAATTTTGATGTCTACTACACAACCTTCTTCTTGTAGACGTTGTTGGGCCTCCAACTGCAGAGGTTTGTAGGACAGTAGCAAATTTCCCTCAAGTGGATGACCTAAGGTTTATCAATCTGTGGGAGGCATGGGATGAAGATGGTCTCTCTCAAACAACCCTGCAACCAAATAATAAAGAGTCTCTTGTGTCCCCAACACACCCAATACAATGGTAAATTGTATAGGTGCACTAGTTTAGTGAAGAGATGGTGATCCAAGTGAAATATGGATGGTAGATATAGGTTTTTGTAATCTGAAAATATAAAAACGGAAAGGTAACTAATGATAAAAGTGAGCAAAAACGGTATTGCAATGCGTTGAAACAAGGCCTAGGGTTCATACTTTCACTAGTGCAAATTATCTCAACAATAATAACATAGTTGGATCATATAACTATCCCTCAACATGCAACAAAGAGTCACTCCAAAGTCACTAATAGCGGAGAACAAACGAAGAGATTATTGTAGGGTACGAAACCACCTCAAAGTTATCCTTTCTGATCGATCTATTCAAGAGTCTGTAGTAAAATAACATGAAGCTATTCTTTCCGTTCGATCTATCCCAGAGTTCGTACTAGAATAACACCTTAAGACACAAATAAACCAAAACCCTAATGTCACCTAGATTCTCCAATTTCACCTCAAGTATCCGTGGGTATAATTATACGATATGCATCACACAATCTCAAATTCATCTATTCAACCAACACAAAGAACTTCAAAGAGTGCCCCAAAGTTTCTACCAGAGAGTCAAGACGAAAACATGTACCAACCCATATGCATAAGTTCATGAGGTCATGGAGCTCGCAAGTTGATCACCAAAACATACATCAAGTGGATCATGTGAATATCCCATTGTCACCATAGATAAACACATGCAAGACATACATCAAGTGTTCTCAAATCCTTAAAGACTCAACCCGATAAGATAACTTCAAAGGGAAAACTCAATCCATTACAAGAGAGTAGAGGGGAGAAACATCATTAGATCCAACTATAATAGCAAAGCTCACGATACATCAAGATCGTGCGAATCAAGAACACGAGAGAGAGAGAGAGAGGAGGGGGAGAGAGAGAGATCAAACACATAGCTACTGGTACATACCCTCAGCCCCGAGGGTGAACTACTCCCTCCTCGTCATGGGGAGCGTCGGGATGATGAAGATGGCCACCGGTGATGGATTCCCCCCTCCGACAGGGTGCCGAAACGGGTCTAGATTGGTTTTAGGTGGCTACGGAGGCTTGCGGCGGCGAAACTCCCGATCTAGGTTATTTTATGGAAGTTTGGGGAATATAAGAGGCATTGGCGTCGGGAACAAGTCGGGGGGTCCACGAGGCGGCCACGAGGTAGGGGGCGCGCCCCCCACCCTCGTGGTGGCCTCGGGACTCTTCCGGTCCATCTCTGATGCTCCGTGGGCTTCTTCTGGTCCAAAAATGATCTCCGTAAATTTTCAGGTCAATTGGACTCCATTTGATATTCCTTTTCTGCGATACTCAAAAACAAGGAAACAATATAAACTGGCACTTGGCTCTAGGTTAATATGTTAATCCCAAAAATCATGTAAAATAGCATATAAATGCATATAAAACATCCTAGATAGATAGTATAATAGCATGGAACAATCAAAAATTATAGATACGTTGAAGACGTATCAGCACCATGAAGTCTTTGGGTCCGAGGCTGTCCTAATCCTCGGACTAGGGGAGGCCGTCCTTGTCCGACCCATTGTTGAAGGTGCCCATGTCCTCGGGATCATCCTCCATAGGTGTCCCTACGGGCCCATTCTGTTGGGCGGGCGAGGCTTGATCGCCTTCGTCCAGGTTCTCAACCGCGTTAGGGTAGCACCGTTATCGGCGGTGCCAGTTGTAACACCCCGGTAGTTAAGTTACAGTAACCTCACCCTAATGATGCCATGTCATCACCATTTTACTTTGCCAATTGTCACTTGATTAAAATCGAAGCCAAATTCAAATTTAATTAAAGTCAAAAATAATATTGATTTAAAAAGTAAAACTAAAAATGTTCTAATAATCCGATAAATTCCCCTAACCATCTGCATGTTGAAATCAACTTCATTGGTCTCACAAATAAATTCATAGGAGATTATTTAATGGTCTATCAGAAAATAAAATGACCTTTTCAAAATAAACAAATGTATAAACTTTCCCAAATAAAATGAAACATTTTGTGTAGCACCCAAAATATTGTAGTTGAATTATATGTATAGTATCTTCTAGAACTAATATCATTTAGTGCCTAAAATAAATAGAAACCCAAAAAAGTTTGACACCAAAGGAAAATAAGAAATTCTCCTGTGCACTTTGGCCCATCGTGAATAGTACAAGCCCAGTCCATCTCTCCCTTCCTTCAATCCCTGTACAGAAGGGCCTGGCGTGGCGGCCATCCACCCCGCCGAGGCCGCATATCGCCGTGTCTGCCATCCAACGAGCCCCCGATATGGATAAAATCACCCGAGCCCAAGGACCAACCCTAGCCTCGCCATCCGTTCCCCTCGCATCGCCGTCGTCGCATTCGTCTCCATCCGAAGCTGCAGCCACCATGGCCATCACCGTCGTCGTGGCCACGAACCTCCACACTCCCTGAGAAGGCATCCAGGAGCCCCACCATCGCCATCTCCTTCCTCTCCGCCGCTCGGTTCGTCGCGAGGATGTCGTCAAGCTCGCCATCACTGGTCTTCTCCGCGCAGCTGTCACAACCTCGTCGTCGATTCGCTCAGCTCCGGCCCATCCCCGGCCTCTTTGACCTCGCCTTCTCGCTTGTGGTGAGCATCTATGTTGAATACCCCGTTTTTCTGCCTCGATCCGTCGATGTAGCGCTATCCCTGCGAGATCGGACGCCATGGTCGGAGCTCTGTCCCTGCGCTTTACCGCACTGCCTCGCGTCCGGCTGTGCCCGGCTGCGCCTACGCCCCACTGCGCGCGCCCCTCCCATGGCCTTGCCTCCGCGTGCCTGCAGCTGCCCTTGCCCATGCTCAGCCGCAGCCGCTGCTGTCCGCTGTTACTTCGCGCTGCGGCCTACTGCTGCTCTTGCACTACTGCTCGCCTACTGCAGCTGCTTTTGCTTGCTGCTAAGAGCATGTCTAGTAGAACCCTCAAACCCTCAAACCCTTAAAGCAGTTTTAAGGGTTGAGAAGTGCCAGTTTTTTGCATTTTTAAGGGTTGAAAAATAGGGGCAAAGACTAGAATCCTCAAACCCAACCCTTAAATTGCTTTAAGGGTTGGGTTTGAGGGTTCTAGTCTTTGCCTCAACCCCAACCTTTAAATCTATCATTTCACATATCACACATTTCATCATTGACATATCACAAATTCCATCACATTTGACATAAAACAATAATAATTCTAGTTATTATTACACCATCGAATAAAACAATAATGATTCAAATTATTACAACAATGTTTGAGCAAATTACAATAATTGTTTGAATCAAATTGGACATAGAAAAGTAAAACAAAGATACATCATGGGCCAATGCGCCGCCCATCCAACTGCCAGTGGTGCTCTACTAGATCATCCCGGAGCCGACCATGAGTGGTTGCATCCTGAATCTCACGATGTGCTTGAAGAAAAGCGTGTATGCGAGAAGGGTTTCTTTCTGGTTGCACATGGGTACCAACATTGTCATAGAAACAAGGGAGGTTTAACCCTCTCTCATCCTCTAGGATCATGTTGTGTAGAATCACACAACATTTCATGATGTTCACTAAGGTTTTTTTGTCCCAAAACCGAGCTGGACCCCGAACTATGGCAAACCTTGCTTGCAAAACACCGAAAGCTCTCTCAATATCCTTGCGGGCTGCCTCTTTGGGCAATTTTTCCACCTCCAATGCATGCAATCAGGACTACCTAGCATCCCCGGCCATCCCATTTTTTCATTGATTTCCATCAGTCCCTTTGTATCTTTCTCATTTGGTGTCCGAAGATACTTCTCACCATACAACTTGATAACCAACTTTACAAACCTACGGACGGACTCTGTGGTTGTATCTTGTCCAATGCGAAGATACTCGTCGGTATAGTCCGCGGGTACGCCATAGGCGAGTACCCACATTGCCGCCGATATCTTTTGATATGCACTAAACCCCATGATACCGGCGGAGGATCTACGACGTTTAAAGTAATAGGAGGCCGCCTCACAGTCGGTGACAATCTTCACAAACAAACTACGACGCATTTGGTACCTTTTGCGGAAGAGACGAGGAGGGTATGTAGGTACCTCCGCGAAGTAGTCTTTCATCAAATGCTCGTGCCCAAGAGCGCGGTTCTGGTAGATGGTGACTCGCCCCATCTTCGACCCTCTCCTCTGATCCATGAGCTTCACGTGGTCTTCAAACGCTTGCACGTTGACGAGGAGGCTCATCATCTCGACGTCATCGTCTTGCAACAACTCGTCGATGTCCGAATCGTCGGATGACGACCAACCCGACGAATCGGACAACGAATCCATGTCGTTGTTGTTCACCTCCATCTACACAATACAACAAACAATAAATTGTCAGTGCCAACAATGAATCAGAAAGGAAAAAATGAAACAAAAAGAAAGAAAAGTAGGCATACCTTCGGGGAGCTCGGGGCGGCGCGGCGGCGAGGAGAGCTCGAGGAGGCCTGAGGCCGGCCTGCCTCTGGCTACGGGAGGCGGCTGGGGGGCGGGAGGCGGCTGGGGGGAGGGGGGCGGGAGGCGGCTGAGGCGGGCGATCGGGGGCGGGCGCGGCGGCTGGGGGAGGTCGAGGAGGTGGAAGAGAGGTTGAGGAGGCCGGGTGGCGGCCGGTCAGCGAGGAGAAAGCTCGGGGCGGCGACGGTGGTCGCGCGGCATGGGTGGGTGCTGCGCGGGGCGGGAGGCGGCGGGGAACGGCAGGTCCGGCGGCGGGGAGTGTGGCGCAGCCAGCGACGGGCGGCGTGCGTCGAGGGGAGGCGGGGCCCGACCGAATTGGCGGCGGGCGGCGGCCGACGCCTTGGGAGGGAGGAGGCGAGAGGTTGGGGACGGGATTTTTCCCTCCCGCGCGACAGGGGAAGGGAGTGCGGGTTGGGGTCGAGTGCCCCTCTTCAACCCTCACTTCTACAGGTTGGAATTGGGTTTGAGGGTTAGACCCTTACTTTTTTTTGAGGGTTTGAGGGTTTAGGAGTTCTAGTCTTTACGATTTTTTTTGTTGCAATCCGGAAAAAAACAGTTATTTTTGAAGGTTTGAGGGTTTAAGGGTACTACTAGACATGCTCTAATGCTTCTACTACGCTGATGCTGCTGCTTGGTAGCGCCGCTGGGCTGCCTTGCAAGCTGCCGCTACGGCTGCTGCCACTACTGGCCATGGCCGTGTGTGGCGTGTAATGTGTGTGCGTGAGTGTGTGTACAGAGGTGTGTGTGGTCGGCCCTTGTTTGACTAGTATAGATTAGGATTTTAAGTTAGTAGATCAATTAGCCTAATATGCAGAGGACATGTGGGCTCCATTTGATTAGGTTTAATTTTTAGTAATTTGGCTAGGTGTAGCCTATGACATGTGGGCCATACGCCCTATTGACTGGGTCAACCCAGTCCCCTAGCCCCACATGTCAGCCTCTCTGGGTGTGTACACAGTGGGTACACATAGCAATTTCCCTATTTAATCCGAATTAGCAGTAATTCCAGAAAATACTAAAATCTTTGAAAATTAATATAAAATAATCCGTAACTCAGATGAAAATACTTTGTACATGAAAGTTGTTCAGAACGACGAGACAAATCCAAATACACGGTACGTTTGTCAGCCACACGGTCCGTTTGTCAGCCACACGTCCCTAGCATAGCGAACATGCAACATTTCACCTCCAGTTCGTTTGTCCGAAAATGCCAAACTTCGGGAAAACTTCCCGGGTGTTTTCCCCATTCTCCGGTATCACCTATCCCTGTGTTAGGTCATCCCTAGCACCGCGTATTGCCATGTTACGCTTTGTGATGCTTTGATTGTTCTGTTATTTAATGTGTTCCCCCTCCATTACTTCTTTTCGGTAGACCCCGAGGCTGCCGGCGACCCCCAGTTCGACTACGATGTTGATGAACCATCCTTCTTGCCAGAGCAACTAGGCAAGCCCCCCCTTGATCAACCCTATATCGCCTATTCTTCTCTCTACTACTTGCATTAGAGTAGTGTAGCATGTTACTGCTTTCCGATAATCCTATTCTGACGCATAGCCTGTCTTTGCTACTACTGTTGTTACCTTTACCTGCAATCCTAAATGCTTAGTATAGGATGCTAGTATTCCATCAGTGGCCCTACATTCTTGTCCGTCTGCCATGCTATACTATCTGGCCGTGATCACTTGGGAGGTGATCGCGGGTATATACTTACCTACATATTATACATGATACATGTGGTGACTAAAGTCGGGTCGGCTAGAGTACCCGCAAGTGGTTCCGATGAGAGGGCTAAAAGGACAAGTGGCTCCATCCCGGTAGAGGTGGGCCTGGGTTCCCGACGGCCCCGACTGTTACTTTGTGGTGGAGTGACAGGGCAGGTTGAGACCACCTAGGAGAGAGGTGGGCCTGGCCCTGGTCGGCATCCGCGGTTACTTCAAAATAACACGCTTAACGTGATCTTGGTATTTGATCTGAGTGTGGCCACTGGCCTATAGCACTAACCAACTAAGCGAGAACATTTATGGGCACTCGACGTCGTGGTATCAGCCAAAGCCTTCTTGACGTCAGCGACTGAGCGGCGCGTGCCGGATTGGACTGGAACACCTGCTCTTGTATTATGGAGGCTAGGTCTGCTTCCGGCCGCCCTCGCAACGTGCAGGTGTGCAATGGGCAATGGGCCCAGACCCCTGCGCCATATAATTTAGACCGGCGTGCTGACCTCTCTGTTGTGCCTAGGTGGGACTGCGACATGTTGATCTTTCGAGCCGGGCATGACCTAGAAAAGTGTGTCCGGCCAAAGGGGATCGAGCATGTTGGGAAATGTGGTGCACCCCTGCAGGGAAGTTTATCTATTCGAATAGCCGCTCCCTCGGTAAAAGTACGACCCAGAGTTGTACCTTGACCTTATGACAACTAGAACCGAATACTTAATAAAACACACCTTTCAAGTGCCAGATACAACCCGATGATCGCTCTCTAATAGGGCGACGAGGAGAGGATCGCCGGGTATGATTATGTTATGCGATGATACTTGGTTAAATTACCATCTACTCTCTTCTACTGCTTCAAGATGGAGGCTGCCAGAAGCGTAGTCTTCGACAGGACTAGCTATCCCCCCTCTTATTCTGGCATTATGCATATTCGAGCTCGTCAGGCCAGGCAGAAGGTAGGGCTACCAGAAATCCTAGCCTAACCGATCCAGAGGACCTATCAATGGTATCAGACAGGTTTGGTTATAGGATCTTCGGTACAAAGAAAACCAGAGATAGAAAGACCCCCCTCCTCAAGAACCCTAACTCCTAACAGAGAAAAGAGGGAAAAGAAATCCCTAAAGTAGCGCCGCCATCATGGCCGTGTCGTTCCTCTCGATCCGGCCGCGCATCAGCAAGCCGAGGCGCCGGACGAAGAACCACCCCGAAAGGGGCAAAGGGCACCACCACCGTGCCATTTGACGGCGGTGCGTTCACCCTGGAGGTGCTCGCGCACGCCAGTAAAGGGGACAGGAAGGGCGCTGCAGTATCGCACGTCAGTCGCCGGCGCGAGGGGGAGCAAACAGTAGCTCTGCCTGTGGCTCTCTCTCTCATACAACACGGTGGTGGATGGGGAGCTTGAAAGATGGAAAGAAAAGGGGGGAAGCAGAGCCTCGCGCCACGCGGAGGTTTTCGACCCTGTCGTCGGCGGACGGGCTGAGCATCGCCGGCGGCATGCAGTGGCCGCTGCGGGCGAGATGCACAGAGGGAGAAACGAAGGAACAAAAGAAAGGGGAAAAAGAGGCACGGCGCGGTGGCCGTCTCAGGCGACCGGGCGCGGCGCGGTGGCCCTCAGCGCCGTCGCCGGCGGCCGGGCCGTCACCATCGCGGGCGACTACAGAGGCGAAGATGGAAAGAAGCATCGAGAGAATGGGGGCTAGGTTTTCGGATCGGAGGGCTCTCCTCGTTTTGGTTCGAGCGAAAAGTTCGCTGGATCGTTTGATGCAATCGAATGACTGAGATCGAAAACCTTTCACAGTGGGCTCTATGAGTCGTAAGTGGCAGAGGCCGGCAGCGGCGGCGCGGGCGCAGCCCACGCGCGCTGGGCTGTGGCCGGAGCCCCAGGCCGAAGCGAGGCCGGCTCGTGCGGAGCGCAGAGTAGGCCGTGGGCCGGGACGCAGCGCGGCTGAGCCGACGTCTTTATATATATATATATATATATATTAAAAGTTTTGGGGCAAAATTCACACAATTTAGTTTTTCTATGCGAATTTTTCCAAAGAAATTTTTTGTTTAGAAAATAGAAAAATAAATAGAAAAAGTTCTGAAGATTAGAATAGAAGTTTTTTAAAAAAGAAAATTTCATGAATTTTATAAAGAAAATAATAAAGTTCATGAATTTTTATTTAGTCAAAGAAAAATTTCTGTAAACAGTTAAAAGTTCATGAATCTTTTATTCATGTTTTTCCACTATGTAAATAATTAATAGTACTCTTTTACAAAGAAAGAAAACGTATTATCCTCCAATTAAATTGGAACCAACGGGAAAATTTAATTGGATGAACAGTTTTTTAGAGTAGTTTTTTTTCACTTGTGGGTGAAATCAGATTCAGATAGCTTCTGCTATGACAGTAGAAAGATATTTGATTAAAGTTTAATTATGGTATTGTTATTTTCTGACCAACGTTGATGATGACAATATTATAATTCAATGAGTCTTATAGTTAAAAGTTCAAATCTCTGATAATTTTTGTATCAAAGTGACTAATTTTCAGAGCATTTGATAAAGATTGAGAAATGTATATTAAAAGTTTTCCGCTGCAATAAAGTTAATGATGATGATTATTTTCTTAGCAAAGTCGCTTAATAGAAATTTTATCATCACATTATTTACGAGTTATATGCATTATTTCGATTTCTGCCCAACGGTGATATGGAATTAATGTAGAAGGATGATGTTTTATTCTACTTCTGCCCAACGGTGTTTTAAAATATAAAAGAAAGTTTTTCATAGTTTAATGTGCATTTTTTTTATTTTTTTAAACCACACCAACATGGGGTTATTTTTATGCTCATTATTGTTGAATATTGGCTAAGTTTTCTTAGACTAAAAGTTTTCCATGCTTTCATTCGTGAAAGCGAATGGCTGGGTACTTGTGACCCGAAAGATGACCAAGAAAGGTCATAACATGAGGGAGTATGTTCTCTCTAAAGAATGGCTTCAAAAGAAAAGAATTCTTGGATATTAATCCAAGAAAAGAAAACAGATAGATCATTGAGAGTCTTGGTTGACGAATGGCTTTCATGTATTCTACATGAAGATGTTTTTTCAGTCAACATGATTTGAGATAAGACAAGCAACATGCGTGTTTAATTTGAGCGACATCGGATCAAGCATGTGTGTCAAAGAGCATTAGGATTTATTCCTAAATTTGATGATTGAATAATGCAGTCAAAAGAGTCAATTCTTGCATTTATGTCCCTTACGGGGAATTACCCGCATAGTGGGAGAAGGTGATTATGATAAAACCCACATGGTAGGAAAAGTCTGGGGAAATCCCTGCGTAGCCCGTATGGCGGCAGAAATTTTCTGAGACTTATCCTGTATGACAGGAGAAAGACATGATGACTCATGTGCTTTTAATGTGTCCCACTCTTGGAGAAAAGTATGGAGTAGCTATTATGCTTTCCTAGTATCAACCATACATCTTATGTGTAACGGTCATTAAGCACTCAATAAATCCGAAGAGAATAAAAGTTACAAACGAAACTAAAGATAAGAATGATATGCAAGTGTGACTTGCAAAAGTACTAATGATAAAGAACTCTGTTGAGTTTCTGAAATGGAATGAGGAAAAAGTACCCCCATACCAGTTAATAGATAACTTCATTACGCATGAAGTAATCAGATAAATGAAGTAGATAATCAAAGTTTCCTCAATTCACAAGAGTTATGAATGGTTTTTCGAAATTGTGACAGAAAAATTCTTGCCACATTTCGAGGGGGAGAAAGAAATAGTTGTATTTCTGGATCTTTTACAGTTCCAAAAGCAGAGTAAGGAATACTAAGACGGTGCTTAAAGTGCCGTAAAGAAGAAAGTTTTAACAGAATAAACCCAAATTATAAAGTTTAAAGATACGCCTTTTTAGTGAAGATGGAGTAATCTGGGGGAGCATGTTGTATGACCTATAAAACACATGTTGTTAGCTCTATAAAGGATGAATGAGTAAACACGGATCTTGTGATACAGGTCCCTGTAAAACCTATTGCCTCTTGGAAATGAAAGACTATAGAATTAGTTTGCCTCTTGCAATGACAGAGCAACAACATCCCCATATGAAAGAAGTGTTGAGACATTGATGGTCTCAAGGAATGTGAAAATCAGATACTTTTGATTACTATAAAGTCTATGTTAGTGAAATTCAAATGGAGGTTGATCCCACCTCATTTAAAGCGCTCATTCGAGCTTTGAGAAGTGTCTGCTTATCTAAATGATAAGAGACTATGTGAGATGAAATAAAATTGGTGAATCCCAACGATGTTTGGGACTCATAAGTAATTTCCAATGGAGCATAAACAGTAGGTTGTAAAGGGTCTACAAGGTCAACGTGACTCCAAAGGAAATATGTAAAGGTGTAAAACGCGACTTAAATCAAAAGGTTTTTGCGTGTTTTGCACTGAATAGATTACAATGAGTGTTGGTGGCACATCATGATCTGAGTAACATCAGATGAAAGTAAAGAACACAGGGGATACTGCCTGAAGAAGTCTTTTATGGACTAAAGCAATCAAATGTTGTTTTGGGTTAAAGAAAATGAGAGGACCATTGTATTCGCGCAAAGTTATAGAATGGGAAATTCATTTCCTAATCCTGTGCATGTGGATGACATCCTACTTGCTAGTGGTGATGTCAACCTACTGCAGGAGGAGAAAAGAAGTTCTTGTCCTCAAAGTTCAAAAGAATGTTCTCGGTAGAGTGTCTCTCATTATAAGTATCGAGATTCACAAAGAAAAGAATAAAAGGGGGGTATTAGGGATGTCGAATGGACATGCTAAGAAAGGTCTCTAAAGTATGCATGCGAGAAAACCTATGCCTGTTCTTATAGTCAAGGGTAATAGAATTTGAAACTATGGTGTTCCAAAAGTTGATGAGAAAAGATTGAAAACGGATATGGTACCATATGCTTCAGTTGTTGGAAGCTCAATACATTACCCTGACACAGCTCACATATCCGGGTTGTTTTGGCAATGTCCAGTCCGTATATAGATAACTGGAATGGAGTCAAAGATATCGGCCTCAAGCTGAAAGAAATAAGTGCTCTCAAAAGATTGTGAGTACAAAGACATGACTTGTGAAATGTATAGCGAAATCCACAATTGTCGCTAACTTTCATACTTGGAGGTTTTTGTGTGGAAAAGCTCCAAAGAATGAAACAATTATCATCAATGCCATGCAAAGATATGTTATTGCTTGATATGAGGCTGAGGGACAGGCAAAATGGTTAAGGAGACCTGTACCCAGAGTTGATAATGGTTGACAACAGCGATAACTATTTTAAGTCTTTTGCTCCTATGACAACGAGTCAAGTGTTGATGCCAAACACACTGACACAGAGTTATGCGTTGTAAAGGAGAAAGTCCAGAATTATGTAGGAATGCTTGAAGCATAAAAGGCAACAGACAAGTGTTTGCAGATCTGCTTATTAAAGGCTTACCGCCCAGTATGTTCGGAGAACACACAATCGACATGGGTTTTATGGTATAGTCTAAAATTTCTGGACAATAAAAGGGCCCAAGGTTAAAGAATTTGTTTCAAAACAGAGAGGTACGTTGTGGCTGTCTGATTCTATCGGCAATTGAGCTATGACGATGAAACATGTTCTATGTATTGATCTGTTATGAAATGCGTAAAGTAAAAGTATAAGGTCAAAAGTAAAAATTGAGATCAATGGGGAGAATGTTAGGATGATCTCCGTCGTGTGGGCCCAACGGCCCACCGGGCCCTTAGATCTGCGCCCTGATCGGGGGCGCTCAACCCACTATGGTTGACGGGCCCCTGTCACCTGCACTATATAAAGAGGTGGGGGCTGGCGGCTCACATTAAGAGGTTCGTCACGACGCCGCACACCCCACCTAAATCCCCTACCGATCTAGGGTTAGTGCAGTGCTGACGGGAAGCTCCGCCACCACCTCGCCATCTCTGCCATCACCACCATGCGACACAGCACCCCCATGGCCACCGGCTCGAGCTCGTCAGGCCAGGCAGAAGGTAGGGCTACCGGAAATCCTAGCCTAACCGATCCATAGGACCTATCAACAACAAGGTACACACTCTGCTCCCCATATGGACTTCAATTGATGTCCCACAACTGGAAAATCCGTCAACAGAGAACTAGGTGCGGCATTACTCCAAAATAGGTTCAGAACTGAATGGACAACCCAGACTCGCGTGGGGATTCCAGTGCTACTTCGTTCAGCAGAAAAAAGAGCTTCAAAACTTGCACTAGATGGTTGCACACATTGGGATCTGACCACCACTTTAGGAGCCTTAAGGACGCATCAGAGACACCACATCTGTAACGCCCCGAGACCGATGTGCCAGGTGTCTTCCAGTTATTCGCTGTCGTTGCCATGTCATTTGTTTGGTCTGTTGCATTTCATCTTTGCATCATGTGCATTACATCATGTCATCATGCAACCCGTTCTAAAACTCACTAAATAAATTACATGGATCTTGGATCCATTTAAACCGAGGGAATTCACACGGTGATTCTCTTTACAACATATCCTCTCGATATTTAGAGAGCTATAGTACATATTCCAATTATTTGGATTTACCACAAACACACTTGCAAAATAATTCCATGTATTTTATACTTCAAGTTTGGTCCCCGAACTTTGCCAATAATTTCTTTCACCGCTTTCCCGTTCTCCACAAAAATTCCGAACATTTTTGGAATCTCCAAAAATGTTTTCCTAATTCAAACTCATTTGAATCTTTCAAATGTGTTTGAATGCAATCCTTCCAAATGGTGCCAAATGTATTTTTTCTTGGATCAAGCTCCTTTTTACTAGTCTAAGAAAATTGGCGCCCTGCACAAATTCTTCTCCTATCTCTCTCTACATTTCTTATTTCTCGGTTTATTTGTTAAATCAGGAAATAAAGTAGTAATTAAGAAGAGGGTGAGAGAGAGCACCAGGCCAGCAGGGGTTGGCAGCCCAGCCAGGCCGACCGGCCTCCCAGGCCCATATGCCCCGCTAGGCCCACTCCTCCTAACCCTAGCGCACCCCTGGCATCTCCCTCGTCTCCCTCCAGGCTGCCACTCACGCACGCATCGAGCCAGGAGACCGCGCTCGATCATCTTTTTCCCTCTCTTCGATCTCCCTCGCCCAAACCCCATCTCCTCGATCCCCATCTCCTTCCACGCTCGCAGCCACCCCTCTCCATCGATCCCTCCTCCCTCTCGAGCACCCACCAGCACCTCCCAGCACGGCCCCGCGCCCATGCTCCCGCATCCCCATCGTCCAGGAGCTCCACGAGGAGAGGAGCAACATCGCCCGTGCGCTCCTCCTCGCGACCCGCCGCCCCGGCGAACCACACCGCCTACGACCTCCTTCAGCAGGCCCCTCTGCCGCACCCCTCCTCCTTCCTCCCTTTCTCTGGATCCTCAAGCTTCCTCTGTTCGTCTGTCACAGGACCCCGCCATGGATGGCCGGCTCTGCCAAGCTCCGCCTTGCCGCCGTTCTACACTCGTTCTAGCCGGGAATCGAACAGATCCGTCTTCCCGCGTCCGTCCCCGACCTATTCTCCGGCAAGGTTCGCTCAGTCGCCGTCGTCTAGGGCCACCTCCTGCCCGGATTCGTCCAGCCCGTCGCCTCCTGCAAGCTGCAGTTGCTCTGCTTCCTCCATGCTGCCTGCCTCTGCAACGGCGCAGATGCAAGCACCCTCATCAGTTGACTACGTGGTCAACTCATCTAAACGGGTCGCCCTTCTCTGCTTCGTCACGTGGGCCACGCCCACTGCGCAGCTCGACAGGCCACATAATCCAGGGATGCAAGGCCACCTTCGGAGATCCCTTTTCGCCAAGTACCACGCCCGGTGAAGACCAAGACAGAGACCTCCTCGAGCAGGAACGTTTTTGGGATCGTCAAGGCCACCTCAAGTTCGACTACATTTTGCCACCTCGATCGAGACCAACAAGTACCACGACGACGCGGCATGTTCATCTACCGCCGTCTTCAGAACCGCTAAGAATGGCAAGTACCTCGACTAGTACCTTGATGCCCGATGCATAGAACAACTACTGTCGTCGATGACCCGAGTACCACTACCGTCGACCCTCGAAGACCCCGTGGACGTTAAATTCCATGTCGTGACCCCGAACATCTACGAAAACATTGTACGACTACTTCCATGGCCGAAGACCCGTGTACAACTACCGTCGCCGTGTACGACTACTTCCGCTACGAACGTCTCAAGAACGTCTACTTCCTCTACTTTGTATCGAACGAGAACCGTCCCGTTTGCACGTTTTGAAGGTATAACCGCCGAGACGATGACCCGCGGAACGGATGCATGTTGTGTGATGTATGAGTTGCACCCTATGTTTGCACCGTGTCCGAGTTGTCACTTGCTCGGTCCTCCTCTTTTGCCGCTAACCCGTGGGGACCCGGTTACCGGGATCACCCCACCATCTTTTGCTCGCTCCTGTCACTTTCTTTTGCACCGACGTCTCAATGGGTTGTCGGAACCGGAACGTTGTCATGGCACCATTTCATTATCGTCGTCGTGGCACCCCTTTTGTTTCCGTCACGGTGACAAATGCTTCATATCTTATCTTGCCAACCTTTTCATAAATATTGCATAAAACTTGCATGTCATCCGCATCATGATAACAACTTCAAGAATGTTTAAAATTGTTGTTTGCTTCAAATTGCTAAATGCATATGGGGATTTACCAGATTCGTTGTTTGTTATATCCGGCCCCATTTAAATTGCTTAGATTGTGTAGTTTACTTTTGCTTCACCTCTTGCCATGTTAACCAACATTTAATATTGTTGAGTACCTAAACCAGAGAGAACTAAATAATTGATGCGGTGCTTCGTCAATATGCAACTCGTTGCATATTGAGCTACACTTAACTTGTAGTTTTGTTTGTGCCCTTTGCCATGTCATGCATATTTAAACCGGACATGCATCATACTTGGTTGTGCATCATGCCATGCTTATGTGTTGGTTGTTCACTATGTTGTTTGCTTCTTTCCGGTGTTGCTTCTTCGGGTTAGTTCCGATAACATCGCGTTGTGAGGATTCGTTCGACTACGTCAGTTAGTCTTCTTCTTGGACTCGTTCTTCTTCCTTGCGGGATCTCAGGCAAGATGACCATACCCTCGAAATCACTTCTATCTTTGCTTGCTAGATGCTCGCTCTATTGCTATGCCTATGCTGCGATACCTACCACTTGCTTATCATGCCTCCCATATTGCCATGTCAAACCTCTAACCCCCCCTTGTCCTAGCAAACTGTTGTTTGGCTATGTTACCGCTTTGCTCAGCCCCTCTTATAGCGTTGCTAGTTGCAGGTGACGATTGGAGTTTGTTCCTTGTTGGAACATGATTATTGTTGGGATATCACAATATCTCTTATTTAATTAATGCATCTATATACTTGGTAAAGGGTGGAAGGCTCGGCCTTATGCCTGGTGTTTTGTTCCACTCTTGCCGCCCTAGTTTCCGTCATACCGGTGTTATGTTCCTTGATTTTGCGTTCCTTACACGGTTCGGTTATAATGGGAACCCCTTGACAGTTCGCCTTGAATAAAACTCCTCCAGCAAGGCCCCATATTGGTTTTACCATTTGCCACCTAGCCTTTTTCTTCCCTTGGGTCGGCCAACCCAAGGGTCATCTTTATTTTAACCCCCCCCCTGGGCCAGTGCTCCTCTGAGTGTTGGTCCAAACTAGAGCCCTTTGCAGCGCCCCCTCGGGGAAACTGGAGGTTTGGTTTTAGCTGTACGAAGCGCTCATCCGGTGTGCCCTGAGAACGAGATATGTGCAGCTCCTATTAGGATTTTTTGGCACATCTGGGTGGCTTTGCTGGTCTTGTTTTACCACTGTTGAAATGTCTTGTAACCGGGATTCCGAGCCTGATCGGGTCTTCCAGGGAGAAGAAATATCCTTCGTTGACCGTGAGAGCTTGTGATGGTCTAAGTTGGGACACCCCTGTAGGGTTTTGAACTTTCGAAAGTCGTGTCCGCGGTTATGGGCAGATGAGAATTTGTTAATGTTCGGTTGTAGAAAACCTGAAACTTATCTTAATTAAAATGCATCAACCGCGTGTGTAACCATGATGGTCTCTTTCCGGCGAAGTTCGGGAAGTGAATACGGTGTTGGAGTTATGCTTGAACGTAGGTTGTTCTAGGATCACTTCTTGATCATAGTTTATCGATCGTGCCTTTGCCTTCTCTTCTCGCTCTCATTTGCGTATGTTAGCCACCATATATGCTAGTGCTTGCTGCAGCTCCACCTCATACCTTTTACCCTACCTATAAGCTTAAATAGTCTTGATCGCGAGGGTGTGAGATTGCTAAGTCCCCGTGACTTATAGATTACTTCCAAAACCAGTTTGCAGGTGCCGATGATACCGTGCAGGTGACGCAACCGAGCTCAAGGAGGAGCTCGATGAAGTTCGTGTTCGTTATGTTATTCCGTTTCCAGTTGATCAGTAGTGGAGCCCAGTTGGGGCGGTCGGGGATCTGTAGCATTAGGGGTGGTCTTCTTTTATTTTGGTTCCGTAGTCGGACCTTGATTGTATCTGGTTGTTGTAATGCTTTATTCTTGTATTATGTGAAGTGGCGATTGTAAGCCAACTCTGTATTCTCTTTCTTATTCAGTACATGAGATGTGTAAAGATTACCCCTCTTGCGACATTGCCTTCAATGCGGTTGTGCCTCTAAGTCATGCTCCGACACGTGGGAGATATAGCCGCATCGAGGGTGTTACAACATCACACTGTAACTGCAAGCCACAACCCTGTTCGATGGCATGATGGCGCTCAGTGGCGACTCGACGATGGCGCCACGAGCTGCACTTGCGTGCTCGTATCTCTCTTTTGCTGGTTTCCATGGCCCTGGAAGAAAATGTGAGTATGTAATTGGGACAATCGAGGGCACCATTGCAGAACACGAATTGTTAAGCGCAACACCCTTTCCTTGTTCTTGCATGCAAAGGAATCTCACTATTTGTTCATCGCAAACAAAAAAGTGTGCCCTCTTGCACTGAGCATAAGAATGACTGATCAATGAATCTTGTGCGACAGAGTACAGCAGAACAATTTCTAGCAGAAAATTCATCATTGGCAATAGTAAGGCCACCATGTAATATGTAAAGTTGGCCTCTGCCTTGACCAAATATGTGGCTTCCTGGTTTCCTACAACATTATAATCTTTTTCATAGCCAGTGCAACTCCTTAAGCAACCTAGGCATGAGTAATTAACAAAAATACGGAGTTGTATTCCAGGATCCCAAATCATGAAACTCTCGGGTAATCCAGAATCCCATGGCATCCCATAACAGCTCACTGTACTCATTCCTGGTTCAATATTTTGAACTACATGATAATCGAGTGAAGGTTTTGAATCCAGGTCACTCAAATCTGGATCACCATGTTTGCTGCCACATACGTTCCCTTTGTAGTCTAGTCCATAATTTAGCCTTCCTCGACTACACCCAATGCAAATCAAAGGTCCGTCACTTGATTTCCATCTTACTCTTGAATCCAAAATAGCACAGAGAGAGCACCTGAATAAATCTAGAGTGTGCCCAGACTTGGCAAAAGTGTTCCCTGGACTAAAACCATTTCTTTCCCATGATGGTAGTGGATCATATACCTCAGCCTGATAAGTCGTGCACTCGAGCGTGGGCGAGTTAACCGTCAAGAGGGTGTCGGTGCCTGCCACAACAACATCCACTCTCTGGAGAACCATGGCTTGAGGGACTGCGACAGTTGCAGCCGGCAACGCCCAAGGGACGGCCTCAAAGTCGCGCGACGCATCGGAGAGTGCATCAATGTTCACCTTGAACCCTTGGACGAGGGCAGTCGGCGTGGGAGACTTGAGGAGCCCCGGCTCGAACCACCGCTCCTTCACGGAGTCTGCGCCGACCTGCTGGGTTGCTGCCTTGACTTGGGTAAGACGTCCCGTCGAACAGCTGGTGGGCGTGCTGAGGACATCCGCCTGTGGAGCAGGGATGACCAGCCCTTGTACAGCCGTGGCGTGGACCGTAGCCCCCGCCGAGTTCCATGGAGCAGGAGGGCCCCCATACGCGAACCTCGCCGCCCTGTTCACCGGAGGCGGAGCGCGTGCTTGCGGCCTGGGCGACGCCACCTGCTCTTACTTCACGACGTCCAGGTCCTTGCGGCAATCGTCGTCTCGCGCGCGAAGACTGGTGCCGGCGCCGACGTGCGTCTTCAATTCGGGAAATAACTTGTCAAATTTCTCCGATATAATTCGCTCCAACATATCTTGTAGTGACTTTTGCAACTCCTCCATGATACAGACGATGTGGCTCGTCTGGGCCTCGCACGGATCGAACTTGGCTCTGATACCAATTGTGATGTCCCGAGCAGCAACTCGAGAATCACATGACGAAGTAAGGTAATTGGAAGGGGATTGACCGAGAACGAAGGAGCTTGAGCAGCTCAGTTCATTCATTAATTCGATAATACATCTGGATACATGGTTGGCTTATAAGTATGCCAGGACACACACTACCCTCTGGGCCTCACTCCTTATACACCAAGTCTACAGACTGACGGGTCATGTACCTAGGACATGTGTTGTTGCCGAAGCCTCGCCTTCCCTCTCTCAGGAGCCCTCTCTCTCTGCCACTCAGCTCTGGCACAAACCAAAGAAGAAACGAGGAGGAAGAAGGAAGAACAGACACATATATTGCCGGTGCACGAACACCACCGCCGCTCGAACGGCGTATTTTCCTTGAGCTCGAACTCAACTCCCAGCCTGTTACAACGATAGCCGCACAGGCTTTATACCGGAGCCAGCATCAGGGCACGAACCCATGCCTCCCACTCCCCTGCGCCCGCGATCCGCACACTCTGCTCGTGTCCATGATGCGCTCCGACGCGAACGGCACACGGCGAGCTCCAACCGACCGCCCGCGATCTTCTCGCACGACTCGCCAACAGACTGCGCACGCACGCACACACGTCGGACCCAAGTCAGACTGTGGCTAGACTATCTACATGTCAGACACTACCCAGACTATGGCCAGACAATGGCTCGACGCGGCCACGGACCACACCCGACGTGACCACCGCACGCACACACGCGCACGCCGCGTCCTGGGCTCGCCGTGGCTTATTGCCCTACAACATGACACTCCCTCACTCTGTCGCCGCGAGCTACCTGACCCGCCGGATCCACTCGATCTGGACAAGCCGCTACCACATCTTTCTCAAGGGAACCGAACTGCGTGTAATCCTCCTCTACCACGCCTCACTCCTCACATGGCGTTCACTGCCTGGACGCGACCACCGCCGGTCCACTCCATGCACGGACGTGCCAACCTTAACACCATCTCCATCCACTTGACGACGTACTCATTGCATGGACGCCCACCACGATCTAGATGTTACACCACCTCAGGTTATTATGTTCATCAAGGTAGGCTACTTTATTAGGTACTCATTGAAACAGGGAGTTGTTGTTTTCCCCGTTTCGGCTAATGAAATTCATAGAAGATGCAACTCCAAATAGTTTTGCTTTATGTATGACTACAATACAAGCTTTATTTGGGTAGTATATTTATTTGATTGACTCAGATGTGATCTGGAGGTGTGCTCAGTTTTATGTTCGCAATTTAGCATTTTAAGGTTTGATCTGAGCGTATCTGGAGGTGTGCCAAAGATTGAAGCATCGCCGCCATTGTTTCTTCCTGCACCGCAGGAGCTCATCGACATGCAATCTTTTTTTCCTAAACCCAGAATCTAGAGCTCGCGTGTATGCTATTTTTCTCAATGAGAACCATGTTGAATTAGATTACTTGAAATCTTGGTTTTGGCCATGTACGTGCAGTTCCACTAGTTGTTTATAAATAGAAAACTGAGGTGGGTTGTGATTTCCGAATCTGGTGAGGGAATTAGCAAAACTTCAGAGGAAGTAGGAGACTGTGTTTTAAGTATACAGCCATCAACCTGATCGATATGTTCCTCCTTGCATTTTCAGTTAAACATTGTCAAGCACTGTAAGCAGAAAGAATTATTTGTTACAAAATGTTCATTATACAGAAAGTAGCAGATGGTGTTTTAACCTTACTATTAGGGCATATGAAACATAAATTATCTGAAAAGTGCTCCCTGGCAGTGTTCAAGGACAGTTAGCAAAGAACGTACAACTTCCAGATTCCATTTCAGAGAAACAGGCACAATTTTTTTCCAGAGTGCAAGCTTTATCCTGCAGATGCCTAAATACAATCAATTTACCCCCTGTAAGTGCATCCAATTTGATGTTCTTGTCAGTTGTATTATTTAGTGGGCGTGGGTTTCTAGCACCAATATAATGTTCTTGTGACCCCCAATTGATAAGCAATGTCAAGAACCACCACAATTTCACGGAGTCAAATTATCATTATGTAGGCCTTATATAGAAGAACTAGAGTTGAAGCTTTCTCAGTATACCAAAACATGTCAAATCAACAATAGATGGTTCAGGAGGTAGCCTCAAAGGTACAAATTCAGCACTGGATCCTACTTCCGTATTCGTACACTTCTATCTGAAATTCCCATGAATACCATGTTAGTTAGTTTGTTCACTGTACACTGCAGTATACTATTCGACCACATTGAGATTGCAAAATGGAGGCATTCATTCGTTAGGTTTGACTCATCTTCTTCATTGGGAATGACTTGACTAATCTGACACTTTTTTTGGTCTAACAAATATCACAAATGTTCTCTAGTCAGCCACCTCACTCGCCTTTGACTCCCTGCAATCGAGAGCCCAAGACACTGGTATCTCAGTCCCCATAAGTTGATCCACCCACTTCTTCCCCCTGATAGATTAACCTACTATCTTGTCGATTTAGTTATCTGTTTTGAGCATATGTAACATGTTCTGCAGGGCATTCAATTTTGATTTTGATTTGCAAGGATTCAGTTTTTGATTGTAGTTTGTGGGGTTAATTTCTTGCTGTGAAGAACAGATATTCTTGTGTGGAGGATTAAGTTCTTGGCTTGCAAGGGCTCAGTTTATGTATTGCTGCTCCTAGAGAGGGTAAATCAAGCATTTGAATGATGAGAAAGTGTCTTCAAAAATTTCGAATGGTGATTTCTATATCTATATCTATATCTATACCTCTATATCTATATCTATATCTATATCTATATCTATACCTACTACTAAAAGAAGTTAATATTCTTGGTTTGGTACAGTAATTTTCGTCCGCTTTGTCCTATATGCGTAAAAAAAAATCTGTCCAACCCGACTAAAGGTATCTGCAACGCACGGGTGGGCTACCGTGTCCGTGTTTGCCCCGTCCCAAACCCAATTCTCCCTTTCCCTTCTTCCCCTTGGCCTGACTCTTGCCCCGTGCCGAATTCCCCGATCTCACGTTCGGAACATGCCGCCAACATCAGCCTCCTTCCTATGGACAGCTGCGGCACATCAAAGCCCTATCCTCGCTTAAGTAAACCTACGACGTTGCACGACATGATCAACTGTGGCATGTCGGATCTAGCGCCTCCGTCGACTGCCATGGTCTAGCACGGACCCGAGGTCCCGCGCCAGCTTCCCATGTTCCCGCTTGCCCTGTTCGTCCGCAATGACGGGCTCTCATTCTAGAGCTTCTCGTGCTCCATCGAGTCCACCATGACCGAGTCAACCGTGATACTAACTACCACCGGCACCTAGGCCAGTGCTTACTCCCACACACCCGATGGCTGTGTGGCCGCCGTGAGGAGCAAAGTAGAGCACCACAGGACGAGGGTGACGATGGCGGATGGTCTAGACGGAGGCGTGGCCACGTGAAGAGGCCATGGTCGAGAAATTGCAAAGTGTGCGTCTGTGGTGCAGCTGGTGCTGCTGCATCCCCATAGTCCACGCATGCAAGTGATTTGGTCAGATGGATAAGACTACAGAGATGCTCGGGTTCAACACAGAAATCATCTTTGCTTGTGTCCGGCCACATTCGTTAGATTTGGGTTTCATATGCACATGTGTTTTTCTCTGGCAAGCATTGTTTTCCTTTTGTACATACTATCGGGCCAATGTAGGAATCAAGGATCGGCCTTCGTGTACGTGCATGTGTTTCTCAGCAAGATTAGGACCATATTTTGAGGTTATAATGAATTTGTTCTCTAGCAAGCGTAAGTCTGAGTTGCTTGTATAGACATGAGAGATTGCAATGATTTTGTTCATGAAGGTTTTTCCTGATTGGTGCTGCTCCTTCATAACCCATACTTGCACATGCTCAGATGCTCAGCCAAGCCGAATCGTTGCTTCTCGTGCTGGATGATAACAAGGCTCTAACCCACACAAGTGGAATGATCGTCAGATTATCCAGATGTCTTTAGAAGCTGTCCACCTCAACAAATCGGTGGCTATTTTTTGATCGTGCAAGGTATACGTGTTTGATTCCTTCAGCTTCATGTTATCAAATACTTCGGAATCTTTTGGTCAGAAGGAGAAAATTGGAGTTAGTTAAGAGTGTATTTGTACATGCTTGAAGATGCATTAGGTTCTTGCACATAAGGAGATATTCTTTATTTTGTTGTCAATCCTTTAATCAAGAGAGATAAATTATTACAGGCTATTCGTATAATTCAACAGTTAACGAGTTTGAACATTGAAATAAACAAGGAACCTTTCAGCTGTAGCAAAAGAATTTTGCAAAAAGAAGGACAACGAAGATACAATGAACTCCTTGGAAGAGTGGATGCACACGGATTGCCGCTGACATACCTTGACGCCAAGGAGACCCAGAAGGTGCGCGAACGCCTCAACATGATCTAGCCAAGCAGATATGACAAGTCATTAGTCTTCCCAACATCATATTCAAATTCCTTACCAGTTTAATTTGACCTAGCATGCCCCAGGCACAACCACCAATACCTATTGAGATACCTCCGTGCCTCTAATTGCATACCGTCGTCAAGGACGCCAAACAAGTACATCTCTTCCTCTTTTGCTAGCTAGCTTTGTTTAATAAAATATACACTGTATGATGCCCTAAAAAGGGACAATGTATGATAGGATGCAAAAACCACATAAGTGGTTCAACCTATGCTCTAGATATGTACTGGTTGATTTTATCTTCTATCAAGTATTTCTTAGCGAAAATAGACAATTTAATTAAGATTGTAGCATTCGAAACCAAACATATAATTTTACTTGGACGGTTGTAGTTGATTAGGCTTTGAAATGCATAATTGCTTAAGATTGAATATAAAACAAACAAAAACCATTGCAACATACCGGGTATATGTGCTAGCTTTATTTGTTTATTTTACACATAGATAATTATTAAAGAAAATACGTATGTAATTGTTTAGGTCTCCCTCCGTCACAAATGATTTTATTACAACTTTGTATTAAGCATTATAAATTAGCGGCACTTATTTTGGGACAGAAAGAGTATTTTATATATGTTCTTATATGTGCTAACATTTTTTCGGTAGAGATGCACATGATGTTCTACTTGCACATACAATTCTCACTAAAGTTAAGGCCTCCTTTGGTTTGAAGGAATTTCATAGGAACTTTAGAGGATAGGATTTTTATAGGATTTTTTACTTTAGAGCCATTTGGTTCATAGGAATAGATTTCTATTCCTACATAGGATTGGTTCCTATCCTCCACATTTCATAGAAAAATAAAAATTAGCCTAGACTCAATGAAAAAATTCCTTTGGTGTCAGCCAAATGACATCTCGTTTCCTATTCCTACTCATACGATTTGAGATACATGCCATCTCATTTCCTACAAAATTTCTATTCCTGCGATAATCCTATCCTATGAACCAAAAAGGGCCTAAATGCATGAAAAATTGCTCCTCCCGTTGCAACGCACGGGCATATGTGCTAGTGATTTTCCTATGAATGTTTTTTACTTTTGTCAGGCAAGCCTGTTTATATGGAAGCACATGGTTAATACTCTATTGCAGTATATGCATGCAAGGCACTGCTTGGACTTTGGATTGGCTTGCATTTATGGGCATGCTTTAAATAGGAAAGAAACCTTTGACATGTATCTCTACTCCTAATGGAGCAGTTGGTAGTCTCGCTTTCAGGTTTTTTTTCGTCCCACCAATTTCGTTCGTTTTTTTATAGGTTAACCATCATAGATTTTTTTCGTCGTCTCCCCCACTTCATCGGTTTATTTTCACTTCACCCTCTGACGCAACGAAAAAAACTGAACGGATCAGAACTTTCCATACTGACGCAAATTATTTAGTAATGTCTTTATGTAAAAGAATCAATCACAATCAATCTCTAAAGATCAAATCTAAATTAATTAATCTTCATAACGTTTGTTTCCTTCCGAATCACGTCCATAACTTTCTTTCCTTGTTTGGGCAGAAACTGTTTGGTAGCAGAGATTAGAAAGCTTCCTATGAGTGTAGTAATAGGAAGTATTCTTTTTCTTAATGATTCATTTCCATGCATGATGATAGTAAATTAGGCCAACATTCACCATTATTTATCAACGTCATCAATCGTATCCATTCCTACCAGTTTTAAGGGAATCTGCTCGCTATGTCTTTTTTAAGGGGATCCGCTCGCTAAGTCGTCGTCGCACGTTATTTTCACAAGCAATTCCCCTAAAAAAGGCGTGGGTATTGGTAGTTGAACGCCCGCTAGGTTTTCCGCCTGTCCCATCCTCGCGTTGTGCGGCCGCCACCCGCCGAATTTCCAGCCGCCCGAGCCTGTTAACTTCGCCAGCCATCGGGTCGACTGCCCCCGCCCCAAACCCCCATCCCCGAGCACTAGCTATCGCCGCGTTGCCGCCCCAAGCTCCACGCCATCGGGAACGAATCAAGCGCCATCCCGACACCGCCATCGCCGGCCCAGCACCTCCAGCCTTGCATGGACAGCTTCAATATGCAGTCTCCCTTGCTGCCTCACCTTCTGCCAGCGCATGCAGCAGCGGGGTTGGACGCGTGCGTGCTTGCTAGCTTGATCTCCGTGTGTACGTACTTGCTCTGCGTGCGTCGCACCGGCCAATGCGCATGATGCGTGTGTGCCTGCTTTTCTGTATGTGTATGCCAGCGTGATGCGTGTGTGCGTTGCTGTGTGTGTATGATATAGATGGCCCGAGTGTGTGCATGCTGTGCTCTGCTCTCTGCTGATCTATGTGTTGGTGCTCCTGCTATATGTTCATGCCACACAAATGAAATTTCTGTTAATCTTCTGGCATGTTGAGTTGGTTCTCTCTGTCTTCTGAGGGGGTGAATGCAAAGCAGTCTATTAAGCCAGGCACTATTACTGAGCTAAATTGACAAAAAAATATTGGTAGCCATAGTTGTAGTTTAAGTAGTAGCGAGTTGTCTCATATGTATAAAGAGCCCGTTGCAACTGAGACCGTTGCTAAATTGACAAAAAAGGTCGTCAATGTCACTTGATATGTATGAGAATATTAAATATATTATTAACATGATTAATATTGAACTCTTAAAATTAATGTGGCCCCGTTGCAACGCACGGGCGTTCTTCTAGTGTACCTAACAATGAACTGTTTGCATCCATGCTGCATGTAGAAACCTTGACAATTTCTTCTGTACTTATTATTTTCTCCGATATAGGACGTTGAATCTACATATGTTTCTGTAAATTATATTATGATCTGTGTCGGATGAGTCTTTCTGTCTACGAAACTATCTACTTGTCATGAACTGGAATTTATTGGTTTTCCTTTTCTCTACAAATTGTGTAGTATGACACGGTTTTCTTAGATAAAGGAAAGTATAGTATGCTAAAGAAGATGACATATTTGAATATAAATGTGACCTTAATTTGTTTTTACATTATAACCTCTGATCAGTTGATTGAATTACGGGGTGCAGGTGGGCATGTCCGCGAGCATGAAAATAGTTGAAAAAGGAAGGTTCAGGGGTTGAGCATTAGCTACACCGCAATCAAGTTCATGCTCCTCAAGAGCTGGCTTCTGGATACCGCGTGAAGCACGTTCAAGATTAGATAGTGATTTTTATGGTATCTCTTATTTTTGTCAGGAAATGCGCTATTGTTACCATAACCGCGCCAGTATCAAGGTGATGCACCTGATGTGTCAAATGCTTATATATGTCTAGTATGTATCGGACAAAACTCTACCAAGATGAAGGCATTGCCTTTAGGAGCACTATGTCCAATGCATATACTCCCTCCGTTTCAGTTTACAAGTTCTACACTCATATCTAGGTTGCCAATTTTGTCATCCTAATATAAACTATATAACACAAAAAATATACGGTTTGAAAATAGAACATTTGAAATTTATATTGGTATATTTTTTGTAATATATGACTTGTATTAGGTTGGTCAAATTGACGACCTAGGGGTACGCGCACGCTAAACTGAGAGAGGGAGTATGTGTAAAATTGAACCGATTGTGATCAGTATAGGTTGGTGAATTGTTCCATGGCACCGCAAGGTTATAATTGTCATTGGTCTCTACGTGTTAAGATTGATGTTGATTTGTGAATCGGGCGTTATTGTCATGCATGTATGACATGAACTTGTTCTAAAATCATATACTCCCTCCGATCCATATTACTGGTTGCTCAAATGGATATATCAAGTACTGAAATATCTCTAAATACATTTGTTTGAGCGACAAGTAATATGGATCGGAGGGAGAACTATATGATACTTTTTCCTCTATTTATTTTTGGAAACATTTGTGGTTGAGAACCATTGTCGCTTTCGTGCACACGACACGAGCACAGACTTTGTTCACTGTTTTTTTGTAAGAGACCTGCTCCCACCTGCTCCTCGCTCCCACCCCAAGCCACCGCCGGCGGCCACTCCGGCCCCGGCGTCCACCAGCTAAAGCCTCCCCCCCGGCATGTCGTCTCCAACGCCCTTCGATGGGGGCCGTCCCCGCGAGCTGCGTTGGCTGGAGGACAGCCCGCCACCCTCGGCGAGCCCGCCCCGCTCCTACCGCCAGGCGCTCTGTGACGAGCCCGCGCCCTCCCCTGTGCCGGCGACGATGGTCGCCCCCAGGAGGATCCCGCGCTCGGAGATCCACTGCGTGCCCCCGATGGAGGAGCCCGCGCCTGCTGACGAGGCACCCTGGGAGGTTGCCAGAGGTCGCCGCGACCGCCGGCTCTGCTCCCCACGTCAGTACCAGCCGAGGCCCTGTCGCCCGGCCTCCCCTCCTCCTCTGGCGCGTCGTGATTCTGACGCCTACTCCAAGTGTCTCTACCCGGGGCACCCTCGTTTCGAGTGTCGCCGGGACTGGCGCTGCCGTCGCTGTGGCTTCTACGGCCACATCGCCCGAGCCTGCACCTGGCCCCGCCCCCGACCCGTTGCCATGGCTCCCCCGGCCAAGCGCCCGCGCCCGTGTTCCCTGGAGTCCTTGGCCTCCAGTGTGGCGGGGCCATGTCGCCCTGCCTCTCCTGGGTCTGCCTCTGGGGCCGGTGCCGCCCCCTCGCCCCTGTCCACCAATGTGCCCTCTTCGTCCCTCAACGCTTGCTCACCAGCCCAGGCAACGGAGACCTGCCCTGCTCCTTCGCTGTCCGCCACTGGCAACTCCCGGGACTCTGCCCGCGGCCCCGTCCCCTTCTCCGGCCACCCCTCGCTCCGCCCGGCCGGGGCCATCTGCTACCTTCCGCTGTCTGCCAAGGTGCGCGATGCCAAGACGGCCCTGGGCCGCGCGCTCATCGTCACTGTCGCGGGCAACCGCACCCGCGTCTCCAGCTCCGAGGTGGCGGAGGCCATCGCCTCACGACACGGCCTGGACGCACGCGACTTCTCCGTGCACGGCCGTCCCAAGGATTTCTTGGTCCGCTTCCGCTCCGGAGACATTCGTGCTCGCGTCGCTGCGACGAACCAATGCACGCGCAAGTTCCGCTTGCTTTTCAGCCCATGGGGCAACCTCGCCGGCGCCGAGCTTGTCACCGCCTGCATGCGCGTGTTCATCAAGATTACCGGGATCCCGGACCATGGATGGCATCGTTCCTCGGCCGAGACCCTCCTCGCACCGTTCTGCATGATTGAGGCGCTTGCTCCTGAGACTACCAATGGCAGTGACATGTTCATCTTTCGCCTCACGGCATGGACGCTGAACCCCGACGCCATCCCTCGGACTTCCGAGCTGCTTCTTCCGGTGGACGACGGTGTGCCTCTCGATGCCTCGACTGACTCTGTGAGCCGCTTTGCCCTCACCTTGGCACGATTCCCGGTCGCAATTCATGTCTCCCAGTCCGAAGACTACAGATTCCCGCCGATGCCACCAACGCCCTCCAGGCCAGGCTCTGATGGTGGTGATGCCAACGGCAACGATGCCGGCGACTCCCCTCCTCTGCCGCCCAAGTGGTCGCGCTACCACGACTTCCCGCCACGCCGCTCCGGCTCCGGCGCCGCTGGGGCTGCCCACGGCGGCCGGCGCCACCGCAGTCGCCGCCATCCCCCCTTTCGCGGTTACCAAGGTGTGCTAGGCCCCTACCCCTCCGCCCCACGTCACAGCACTAGGCCTCCTCCTCAGCAGTGTTTGTCCTTCTCGCTGCTTTTGGATAAAGCAACCGCTCCGCGCCAAAGCACCTGCCAGTCCGCGCCATGGACTAATTTCAAAATTCGAAACCCGGCGCTGGCTCGTGCCGCGAACGGCCAGGAGATTCCCTCCCGCGCCGCCCCTGCCCAATCAGCGGGCTGCCCAGTGCCTGGGCCCGCGCTCCAGGACGATCTGATGCCAGTGCACCAGCCCTTTGTCACTGAGCCAATCAAGGACACCTGCGTGGTTCCTGCGCATGGCCCACCACCCACGCTCCCGCGCCAGCTGCTGATTGGCGGCGTCCCTCCCACGTCGGGCCTCGGATCCCCATCTACTGCCCTCCCTGCACTATCGTTGGAGACTGGTGTTTCTGATCCTGTCGGGAGCCCCGGGATCTGCGCCTTGGCAACCACCCACCCTGACAGCCTGGCGGTGCATGGGGATGTCGCTTCCATGGCCCCACCTGCTTTGGCCTTCCTGCCGCTGCCTCACGTGAAGGAAATATGCCCTAGAGGCAATAATAAAGTTATTATTTATTTCCTTATATCATGATAAATGTTTATTATTCATCCTAGAATTGTGTTAACCGGAAACACAATACATGTGTGAATATATAGACAAACTTAGTGTCACTAGTATGCCTCTACTTGACTAGCTCGTTAATCAAAGATGGTTATGTTTCCTAACCATGAACAAAGTGTTGTTATTTGATTAACGAGGTCACATCATTAGTTGAATGATCTGATTGACATGACCCATTCCATTAGCTTAGCACCCGATCGTTTAGTATGTTGCTATTGCTTTCTTCATGACATATACATGTTCCTATGACTATGAGATTATGCAACTCCCGTTTGCCGGAGGAACACTTTGGGTGCTACCAAACGTCACAACGTAACTGGGTGATTATAAAGGAGCATTACAGGTGTCTCCAAAGGTAGATGTTGGGTTGGCGTATTTCGAGATTAGGATTTGTCACTCCGATTGTCGGAGAGGTATCTCTGGGCCCTCTCGGTAATGCACATCACATAAGCCTTGCAAGCATTGCAACTAATGAGGTAGTTGCGAGATGATGTATTACGGAACGAGTAAAGAGACTTGCCGGTAACGAGATTGAACTAGGTATTGGAATACCGACGATCGAATCTCGGGCAAGTAACATACCGATGACAAAGGGAACAACGTATGTTGTTATGCGGTCTGACCGATAAAGATCTTCGTAGAATATGTAGGAGCCAATATGGGCATCCAGGTCCCGCTATTGGTTATTGACCGGAGACGTGTCTCGGTCATGTCTACATTGTTCTCGAACCCGTAGGGTCCGCACGCTTAAGGTTACGATGACAGTTATATTATGAGTTTATGCATTTTGATGTACCGAAGGTTGTTCGGAGTCCCGGATGTGATCACGGACATGACGAGGAGTCTCGAAATGGTCGAGACATAAAGATTGATATATTGGAAGCCTATGTTTGGATATCGGAAGTGTTCCGGGTGAAATCGGGATTTTACCGGAGTACCGGGAGGTTACCGGAACCCCCCGGGAACCATATGGGCCTTAGTGGGCTTTAGTGGAAAGGAGAAAGGGGCAGCCCAAGGTGGGCTGCGCGCCTCCCCCCTCCCCTAGTCCTATTAGGACTAGGAGAGGTGGCCGGCCCCCTCTCTCTCTTCCCCCCCCCGAGGAATCCTATTCCAACTAGGATTGGGGGGGGGGAATCCTACTCCCGGAGGGAGTAGGACTCTCCTGGCGCGCCCCTTGTGGCCGGCCAGCCTCCCCCCTTTGGTCCTTTATATACTGAGGTAGAGGCACCCTAGAACACACAAGTTGATCCACGTGATCTATTCCTTAGCCGTGTGCGGTGCCCCCAGCCACCATATTCCTCGATAATACTGTAGCGGAGTTTAGGCGAAGCCCTGCTGCTGTAGTGCATCAAGATCGTCACCACACCGTCGTGCTGACGGAACTCTTCCCCGACACTTTGCTGGATCGGAGTCCGGGGATCGTCATCGAGCTGAACGTGTGCTCGAACTCGGAGGTGCCGTAGTTTCGGTACTTGATCGGTTGGATCGTGAAGACGTACGACTACTTCCTCTACGTTGCGTCAACGCTTCCGCAGTCGGTCTGCGTGGGTACGTAGACAACACTCTCCCCTCTCGTTGCTATGCATCACATGATCTTGCGTGTGCGTAGGAATTTTTTGAAATTACTACGAAACCCAACAGTGGCATCCGAGCCTAGGTTATTTATGTTGATGTTATATGCACGAGTAGAACACAAGTGAGTTGTGGGCGATATAAGTCATACTGCCTACCAGCATGTCATACTTTGGTTCGGCGGCATTGTTGGACGAGACGACCCGGACCAACATTACGCGTACGCTTACGCGAGACCGGTTCCCCCGACGTGCTTTGCACATAGGTGGCTTGCGGGCGACAGTCTCTCCAACTTTAGTTGAACCAAGTGTGGCTACGCCCGGTCCTTGCGAAGGTTAAAACGGAGTCTATTTGACAAACTATCGTTGTGGTTTTGATGCGTAGGTGAGATTGGTTCTTGCTTAAGCCCGTAGCAGCCACGTAAAACTTGCAACAACAAAGTAGAGGACGTCTAACTTGTTTTTGCAGGGCATGTTGTGATGTGATATGGTCAAGGCATGATGCTGAATTTTATTGTATGAGATGATCATGTTTTGTAACCGAGTTATCGGCAACTGGCAGGAGCCATATGGTTGTCGTTTTATTGTATGCAATGCAATCGCGATGTAATGCTTTACTTTTATCACTAAGCGGTAGCGATAGTCGTAGAAGCATAAACTTGGCGAGACGACAACGATGCTACGATGGAGATCAAGGTGTCACGCCGGTGACGATGGTGATCACGACGGTGCTTCGGAGATGGAGATCACAAGCACAAGATGATGATGGCCATATCATATCACTTATATTGATTGCATGTGATGTTTATCCTTTTATGCATCTTATCTTGCTTTGATTGACGGTAGCATTATAAGATGATCTCTCACTAAATTATCAAGAAGTGTTCTCCCTGAGTATGCACCGTTGCGAAAGTTCTTCGTGCTGAGACACCACGTGATGATCGGGTGTGATAGGTTCTACGTTCAAATACAACGGGTGCAAAACAGTTGCACACGCGGAATACTCAGGTTATACTTGACGAGCCAAGCATATACAGATATGGCCTCGGAACACGGAGACCGAAAGGTCGAGCGTGAATCATATAGTAGATATGATCAACATAACGATGTTCACCATTGAAAACTACTCCATCTCACGTGATGATCGGTTATGGTTTAGTTGATTTGGATCACGTAATCACTTAGAGGATTAGAGGGATGTCTATCTAAGTGGGAGTTCTTTAATTAATTTGATTAACTGAACTTAAATTTATCATGAAACTTAGTACCTGATAGTATCTTGCTTGTTTATGTTTGGTTGTAGATAGATGGCTCGTGCTGTTGTTCCGTTGAATTTTAATGCGTTCCTTGAGAAAGCAAAGTTGAAAGATGATGGTAGCAATTACACGGACTGGGTCCGTAACTTGAGGATTATCCTCATTGCTGCACAGAAGAATTACGTCCTGGAAGCACCGCTGGGTGCCAGGCCTGCTGCAGGAGCAACGCCGGATGTTATGAACGTCTGGCAGAGCAAAGCTGATGACTACTCGATAGTTCAGTGTGCCATGCTTTACGGCTTAGAATCGGGACTTCAACGACGTTTTGAACGTCATGGAGCATATGAGATGTTCCAGGAGTTGAAGTTAATATTTCAAGCAAATGCCCGGATTGAGAGATATGAAGTCTCCAATAAGTTCTATAGCTGCAAGATGGAGGAGAACAGTTCTGTCAGTGAGCATATACTCAAAATGTCTGGGTATAATAATCACTTGATTCAATTGGGAGTTAATCTTCCAGATGATTGCGTCATTGACAGAATTCTCCAATCACTGCCACCAAGCTACAAGAGCTTCGTGATGAACTATAATATGCAAGGGATGAACAAGACTATTCCCGAGCTCTTCGCGATGCTGAAAGCTGCGGAGGTAGAAATCAAGAAGGAGCATCAAGTGTTGATGGTCAACAAGACCACTAGTTTCAAGAAAAAGGGCAAAGGAAAGAAGAAGGGGAACTTCAAGAAGAACGGCAAGCCAGTTGCTGCTCAAGAGAAGAAACCCAAGTCTGGACCTAAGCCTGAAACTGAGTGCTTCTATTGCAAGCAGACTGGCCACTGGAAGCGGAACTGCCCCAAGTATTTGGCGGATAAGAAGGATGGCAAGGTGAACAAAGGTATATGTGATATACATGTTATTGATGTGTACCTTACTAATGCTCGCAGTAGCACCTGGGTATTTGATACTGGTTCTGTTGCTAATATTTGCAACTCGAAACAGGGACTACGGATTAAGCGAAGATTGGTTAAGGACGAGGTGACGATGCGCGTGGGAAACGGTTCCAAAGTCGATGTGATCGCAGTCGGCACGCTACCTCTACATCTACCTTCGGGATTAGTATTAGACCTAAATAATTGTTATTTAGTGCCAGCGTTAAGCATGAACATTATATCTGGATCTTGTTTGATGCGAGACGGTTATTCATTTAAATCAGAGAATAATGGTTGTTCTATTTATATGAGTAATATCTTTTATGGTCATGCACACTTGAAGAGTGGTCTATTCTTGTTGAATCTCGATAGTAGTAACACACATATTCATAATGTTGAAGCCAAAAGATGCAGAGTTGATAATGAGAGTGCAACTTATTTGTGGCACTGCCGTTTAGGTCATATCGGTGTAAAGCGCATGAAGAAACTCCATTCTGATGGACTTTTGGAACCACTTGATTATGAATCACTTGGTACTTGCGAACCGTGCCTCATGGGCAAGATGACTAAAACACCGTTCTCCGGTACTATGGAGAGAGCAACAGATTTGTTGGAAATCATACATACAGATGTATGTGGTCCGATGAATATTGAGGCTCGTGGCGGATATCATTATTTTCTCACCTTCACAGATGATTTAAGCAGATATGGGTATATCTACTTAATGAAACATAAGTCTGAAACATTTGAAAAGTTCAAGGAATTTCAGAGTGAAGTTGAAAATCATTGTAACAAGAAAATAAAGTTTCTACGATTTGATTGTGGAAGAGAATATTTGAGTTATGAGTTTGGTGTACATTTGAAAAATTGTGGAATAGTTTCGCAGCTCACGCCACCCGGAACACCTCAGCGTAATGGTGTGTCCGAATGTCGTAATCGTACTTTACTAGATATGGTGCGATCTATGATGTCTCTTACTGATTTACCGCTATCGTTTTGGGGATACGCTCTAGAGACGGCCGCATTCACGTTAAATAGGGCACCATCAAAATCCATTGAGACGACGCCTTATGAACTGTGGTTTGGCAAGAAACCAAAGTTGTCGTTTCTGAAAGTTTGGGGCTGCGATGCTTATGTGAAAAAACTTCAACCTGATAAGCTCGAACCCAAATGGGAGAAATGTGTCTTCATAGGATATCCAAAGGAAACTATTGGATACACCTTCTATCACAGATCCGAAGGCAAGACTTTTGTTGCTAAATTCGGAAACTTTCTGGAGAAGGAGTTTCTCTCGAAAGAAGTGAGTGGGAGGAAAGTAGAACTTGACGAGGTAACTGTACCTGCTCCCTTATTGGAAAATAGTACATCACAGAAAACTGTTTCTGTGACACCTACACCAGTTAGTGAGGAAGTCAATGATAATGATCATGAAACTTCAGAACAAGATACTACTGAACCTCGTAGATCAATCAGAGTAAGATCCGCGCCAGAGTGGTACGGTAATCCCGTTCTGGAAGTCATGATGCTAGATCATGATGAACCTACGAACTATGAAGAAGCAATGGTGAGCCCAGATTCCGCAAAGTGGCTTGAAGCCATGAAATCTGAGATGGGATCCATGTATGAGAACAAAGTATGGACTTTGGTTGACTTGCCCGATGATCGGCAAGCAATTGAGAATAAATGGATCTTCAAGAAGAAGACTGACGCTGACGGTAATATTACTGTCTACAAAGCTCGACTTGTCGCAAAAGGTTTTCGGCAAGTTCAAGGGATTGACTACGATGAGACCTTCTCACCCGTAGCGATGCTTAAGTCTTTCCGAATCATGTTAGCAATTGCCGCATTTTATGATTATGAAATTTGGCAGATGGATGTCAAAACTGCATTCCTGAATGGATTTCTGGAAGAAGAGTTGTATATGATGCAACCAGAAGGTTTTGTCGATCCAAAGGGAGCTAACAAAGTGTGCAAGCTCCAGTGATCCATTTATGGACTGGTGCAAGCCTCTCGGAGTTGGAATAAACATTTTGATAGTGTGATCAAAGCATTTGGTTTTATACAGACTTTTGGAGAAGCCTGTATTTACAAGAAAGTGAGTGGGAGCTCTGTAGCATTTCTGATATTATATGTGGATGACATATTGCTGATTGGAAATGATATATAATTTCTGGATAGCATAAAGGGATACTTGAATAAGAGTTTTTTAATGAAAGACCTCGGTGAAGCTGCTTACATATTAGGCATTAAGATCTATAGAGATAGATCAAAACACTTAATTGGACTTTCACAAACAACATACCTTGACAAAATTTTGAAGAAGTTCAAAATGGATCAAGCAAAGAAAGGATTCTTGCCTGTGTTACAAGGTGTGAAATTGAGTAAGACTCAATGCCCGACCACTGCAGAAGATAGAGAGAATATGAAAGATGTTCCCTATGCATCAGCGATAGGATCTATCATGTATGCAATCTGTTTACCAGACTTGATGTGTGCCTTGCTATAAGTCTAGCAGGGAGGTACCAAAGTAATCCAGGAGTGGATCACTGGACAGCGGTCAAGAACATCCTGAAATACCTGAAAAGGACTAAGGATATGCTTCTCGTATATGGAGGTGACAAAGAGCTCGTCGTAAATGGTTACGTTGATGCAAGCTTTGACACTGATCTGGACGATTCTAAATCGCAAACCGGATACGTGTTTACATTAAACGGTGGAGCTGTCAGTTGGTGCAGTTCTAAACAAAGCGTTGTAGCGGGATCTACATGTGAAGCGGAGTACATAGCTGCTTCGGAAGCAGCAAATGAAGGAGTCTGGATGAAGGAGTTCATATCCGATCTAGGTGTCATACCTAGTGCATCGGGTCCAATGAAAATCTTTTGTGACAATACTGGTGCAATTGCCTTGGCAAAGGAATCCAGATTTCACAAGAGAACCAAACACATCAAGAGACGCTTCAATTCCATCCGGGATCTAGTCCAGGTGGGAGACATAGAGATTTGCAAGATACATACGGATCTGAATGTTGCAGACCCGTTGACTAAGCCTCTTCCACGAGCAAAACATGATCAGCACCAAGGCTCCATGGGTGTTAGAATCATTACTATGTAATCTAGATTATTGACTCTAGTGCAAGTGGGAGACTGAAGGAAATATGCCCTAGAGGCAATAATAAAGTTATTATTTATTTCCTTATATCATGATAAATGTTTATTATTCATGCTAGAATTGTATTAACCGGAAACATAATAATGTGTGAATATATAGACAAACTTAGTGTCACTAGTATGCCTCTACTTGACTAGCTCGTTAATCAAAGATTGTTATGTTTCCTAACCATGAACAAAGTGTTGTTATTTGATTAACGAGGTCACATCATTAGTTGAATGATCTGATTGACATGACCCATTCCATTAGCTTAGCACCCGATCATTTAGTATGTTGCTATTGCTTTCTTCATGACATATACATGTTCCTATGACTATGAGATTATGCAACTCCCATTTGCCGGAGGAACACTTTGGGTGCTACCAAACGGCACAACGTAACTAGGTGATTATAAAGGAGCATTACAGGTGTCTCCAAAGGTAGATGTTGGGTTGGCGTATTTCGAGATTAGGATTTGTCACTCCGATTGTCGGAGAGGTAACTCTGGGCCCTCTCGGTAATGCACATCACATAAGCCTTACAAGCATTGCAACTAATGAGGTAGTTGCGAGATGATGTATTACGGAACGAGTAAAGAGACTTGCCGGTAACGAGATTGAACTAGGTATTGGAATACCGACGATCGAATCTCGAGCAAGTAACATACCGATGACAAAGGGAACAACGTATGTTGTTATGCGGTCTGACCGATAAAGATCTTCGTAGAATATGTAGGAGCCAATATGGGCATCTAGGTCCCGCTATTGGTTATTGACCGGAGACGTGTCTCGGTCATGTCTACATTGTTCTTGAACCCGTAGGGTCTGCACGCTTAAGGTTACGATGACAGTTATATTATGAGTTTATGCATTTTGATGTACCGAAGGTTGTTCGGAGTCCCGGATGTGATCACGGACATGACGAGGAGTCTCGAAATGGTCGAGACATAAAGATTGATATATTGGAAGCCTATGTTTGGATATCGGAAGTGTTCCGGGTGAAATCGGGATTTTACCGGAGTACCGGAAGGTTACCGGAACCCCCCGGGAACCATATGGGCCTTAGTGGGCTTTAGTGGAAAGGAGAAAGGAGCAGCCCAAGGTGGGCTGCGCGCCTCCCCCTCCCCTAGTCCTACTAGGACTAGGAGAGGTGGTCGGCCCCCTCTCTCTCTTCCCCCCCCCCCCGAGGAATCCTATTCCAGCTAGGGTTGGCGGGGGGGGGGGGAATCCTACTCCCGGAGGGAGTAGGACTCTCCTGGCGCGCCCCTTGTGGCCGGCCAGCCTCCCCCCTTTGGTCCTTTATATACTGAGGTAGAGGCACACTAGAACACACAAGTTGATCCACGTGATCTATTCCTTAGCTGTGTGCGGTGTCCCCAGCCATCATATTCCTCGATAATACTGTAGCGGAGTTTAGGCGAAGCCCTGCTGCTGCAGTGCATCAAGATCGTCACCATACCGTCGTGCTGACGGAACTCTTCCCCGATACTTTGCTGGATCGGAGTCCGGGGATCGTCATCGAGCTGAACGTGTGCTCGAACTCGGAGGTGTCGTAGTTTCGGTACTTGATCGGTTGGATCGTGAAGACGTACGACTACTTCCTTTACGTTGCGTCAACGCTTCCGCAGTCGGTCTGCGTGGGTACATAGACAACACTCTCCCCTCTCATTGCTATGCATCACATGATCTTGCGTGTGCGTAGGAATTTTTTTGAAATTACTACGAAACCCAACATCACGTTCCATGCATGGGGAAAGCCCGCCCCCATGCAATGCTGGGAAAGTCTCCTTGCATGCCGCACCTGCTAGCCAGGCCATGCATGAGCCTACTGCTGTCGCCACGGTCCAGGACCAGGCACCAGCACCTCCCCTCCAGCAGTTCATCGAGGCCGTCCAAGTCCCTACCGCAGCGCTGCTCCCATCCCCTGGTCCCCGATGATGACGTGCCATCCCGATTGACTTCACTCCGCGCCGGAGCGACCAGATTCCCAAGACGGGCTGGGGCCTTGACTTAGAGACAAAAGCAAAGCACGTCCTCCTCCGCCGACTCGGGATCCTCAAGGACAATGAGCCCGCCTCTGCCAAGGCTCTTGCGCAGTATGCCAAGCTCTTCGCCAAGCCTCTGGCTGCAGACGTTGTCCAGGCGTTTGCGGACTTTTTTGGCTGGTTGGTGCCCCGCCAACTGCTTGAGAGCATTACGCCGTCGGCCAGGCCGGAGGCCGAGCCACTCCTCGTCGAGATTTGACTGTCACGTCTTCGTCACCTCCCAGCCCCCCTCTCTATGGATAGTACGCAGATTGTATTTTAGAACGTCCGTGGCTTGAATAACCGCGCGAAGCGTACGGCCGTCCGAAGCGCGCTATCCGCTTCCCCTCCTTGTATCGTCTGTCTCAAGGAAACAAAGCTTTCATTGGTCTCGTTGGATCTTGTAATTGAAACTTTAGGCCCCCGCTTCCAGGATTTCTTCTTTCTCCCCGTGGACGGCACCCGTGGCGGAATTCTCATTGCTTGGCAACGTACCCTGGCGACTCTTTCCAACCCTTCCATCGGCTACCACCACGTCACGCTCCTTGTGACCTCGCCCTCCGCAAATCAGCACTGGTGGCTTATGGGAGTGTATGGTCTGCAAGGGGACACTGATAAGATTAGCTTCCTCAACGAGCTACACGATCTCTGTGACATTATCGCCGGCCCTTGGTTGCTCGGGGGAGACTTCAACATGATCTTAAGCGCCGAGGACAAGAACAACAATTGGCTGAACCGTCACATCATGCATCGTTTCCGGCGCTTTGTGGCGGACATGGAGCTCCATGATATGTACCTTCACGGCCAATGGTATACATGGTCGAATGAGCAGGATTCCCCGACGCTTGTGCATAATGATAGAGTGCTTTGCACCCCCTCCTGGGAGACGGTGCACCCCACTTGCATGCTTCGTTGCTTAGCCTCCACCACTTCCGATCACTGTCCCCCAGTGGTCGACTGCACCCCGCGCTCACGGGCCCCCAGGCGTTTCCACTTCGAGTGATTCTGGCCCAAACTTGAGGGCTTCCAGGCCGTGGTGACTGGGGCATGGGCCTCGGTGCCCCCGGACCCGTTCCGGCGCATCTACGCTCGTCTCAAAGCTACTGCCAAGCACCTTCAGAGCTGGAGCGCTAAGAAGCTTGGCCATATTACGATCTAGCTGATGATTGCTCACGAGCTCATCGCGCGCCTGGATGTCGCGCAGGACATTCGCCCCCTCTCCCCGGCGGAATCTTGGCTTCGCCAGGAGCTTAAACGAGCCTACCTTGGTCTAGCTTCCTTGGAGCGTTCTATCCAGCGCCAACATACTAGATTCGCCTGGCTCCGGGATGGGGAAACTAACTCTGCCTTCCACAAGATCCATGCCGCGCATAGGCAGCAAAAGAAGTTCATCGCCGAGCTGCATGTTGGTGATGAGGTCATCCGCAGCGAGGAGGGCCTTGCTCGCGCGGCCTTTGAGCACTTCTCGGGCATCTTCGGTGCTACCGATGAGCGTCCTTTCACCCTGAACCTTGGCATCATGGATAGGCGTAACTTCAACCTCTCCGAGCTTGAGAGACCTTTTTCCGAGGACGAGCTTTGGAATGCTGTCAAGCAGCTCCCCACGGGCAAATCGCCGGGCCCGGATGGATTCTCCTCAGAGTTCCTTTGCTCATGTTGGCCAATCATCAAAGACGACTTCTGCGAGGCCTTTGATAAGCTTTTCACGGGCAATGGGCGTGGCTTCCAGAAGCTCAACGAGGCCCTAGTTGTTCTCCTGCCAAAGAAAGCTGACGCTTCCACGCTCTTCGACTACAGGCCGATCAACCTTATTCACCTCGTGGCCAAGCTTTTCGCTAAGGTGCTTTCGCTTCGCCTCGCTCTGAGGCTCGGTGAGCTTGTCTCCACGAACCAGAGCGCGCTCGTGGCTGGACGCTCGGTTCACGACAACTTCCTGCTGGTGCAACAGACAGCTCGGTACCTTCATCAGATTCGCGCCCCACGAGCTATGCTCAAGTTGGACATTGCTAGAGCTTTCGACTCCGTCTCTTGGGCTTTCCTGCTTGAGACCATGCAGCACCTCGAATTTGGGCCGTGTTGGTGTGAGTGGATCTCCATCCTTCTCTCTTCGGCCAAGACTCGAGTTCTCATCAATGGGAAACCAGGCCCACCGGTCCTCCACGAGAAGGGGCTACGCCAGGGCGATCCCGTCTCCCCCATGCTGTTCGTCTTGGTCATCGACACGCTAAACACCTTCATGCAGCACGCGTCAGCATGGGAGTTCTTCGTTGGCTTACCCCCAGGTGGATCGCCTCGAGCATTTCCCTATTCGCGGATGATGTTATCTTATTCTGCCACCCGGACGAGGACGAGCTGACCTCCGTCAAGGCCATCCTGCACGCCTTTGGGAAGGCATCCGGCCTTCACACCAACTACGCCAAATGCTCGGTCACCCCCATTCAGTGCTCTGATGAGGCTACGTCTGTGATGGGCGCTACCCTTGCATGCCAAGTATCCTCCTTCCCGGTCAAATGCCTCGGACTGCCGCTCTCAATCCGCAAGATCCACTCTTCGGCCCTCATGCCCTTGATCGACAACCTCGCTAGGAAGCTTTCCTCCTAGCGGGCCTCGCTTCTCTCCCGTGGCGAGAGACTGGCACTTGTTCGGCACGTCCTCACGGCGATGCCCGTTCACATCATGCTTGCCATGGCGCTTTGTCCCACCATCTTGAAGTTGGCGAACCGCATCATTCGGGATTTCTTCTGGCACGACAGGAAGGCCGCTAGGTCGGGCAGCTGCCCCGTCAACTGGCAAAAGGTGTGCCGGCCGTGGCAGCTTGGGGGCCTCAGCATCCGTGATCTGCAGCGCGCTGGCATTGCGCTACGTGCGCGCTGGCTATGGCTACAGGCCACCGACCCGACGAGACCTTGGAGCCACCTTCACCTGCCCGCAGCTTCTGATGTGAGACAGATCTTTCGCGCCTCGACTTCCTGGACACTAGGTGATGCCTTTTTGGATCGACCCCTGGCTCGACGGCTCCTCCATCGCCGAGATTGCCCCCGCCCTGGTCGCCCTTGTTCCTAAGCGACGCCGCTCCCGCCGGCTGGTTTTTGAGGCAATCCCTGACAGGGCCTGGATTGGCGACATCCATGGGGCCCTAGGAGTGGAATCTACCGTCCAATACGTGGATATCTGGCGGCGCCTCTCTGGCATCTCGCTGCAAAACTCACCGGATTCCATCCGTTGGAGATGGACCGAGAGCGGCACCTACACCGCCAAGTCTTGCTACCTCGCGCTCTTCCATGCTTCAATTGCTTCCCCGACTTGGAGCCTCATCTGGAAGCCCTGGGCGCCGGAGGGAATCAAGATCTTCCTCTGGCTTGCCGGCCTCGACCGTTGCTGGACCTCTGCTCAGCTTGCCCGCCATGGTTTACCCCACAACGCGACCTGCGCGCTTTGTGACCAAGACGTGGAGACGACACATCACCTACTCATGGGGTGCGTCGCAGCCCGCACGGTGTGGTATGATATCCTCTCCTGGTGCCGTCTCACTACGCCTCCTCCGGACGACACCATGGACTTCTATGAATGGTGGGTTTTGGCCCTCCATGACTCCTCGACTGGTGAGCGCAAAGGCCTTGCCTCCCTCATCGCGCTAACCGCATGGAACATCTGGAGACATCGCAACGCGTGCATCTTCGACGGTGCAACCCCCTCCACCACCCTCCTCACCCATAGCATTAAGGAGGAAGCTCGCACTTGGGCCAACACCGGTGCTCGAGGGCTTAGTTCGATTATTGGTGTAAACTGACCTTGTTGTATGTAGGCTGAGCAACCCCCTTCCCTGCTCACTGCAACCTCATAAGCGCCTTTCAGTGTACGCTTAGTGAGGTTCGCCACTGTTTGTTCTACCCTTCTATCAATGGAATGATACGCTCCGCGCGTATTCGCGAAAAAAAAGAAACATTTGTGGTTCATCATGTAAGAACCATGAACAATCATATTATTATTTAACCTTTTTCCACTGTTTTAAATGACATTGCTTGTGCCTTGCAACAATGTATGACCCTTAATCAATTATTACCTCTGATAAAGTTTAAGCTCATTTACTATGTTCCTATTTTTCCTTTTTGTACCTTTTCCGTCTCTATCATGTTCATTTGTACAATGCTTAATCGCATCATAAGTCCTATAATATGAAGTTCATTAGAAAACAGAAACATCATAGAATATTTGACTCCATTTTTACTATACGCACAATAAATATTCCATAAGTTCTCTATGGAGAAGTTCACCTCGTTGATTGCCTTTGATGTGTGAATTTTGCTAATTATGAACAAGAAAATTCCTATGTACTATTATTTGTGTGTGCATGCTTACTAGTATGTGTTTGGATTAAAGATGGCCTTAAATGCATTGCGACAGTCAGACTCGACTGTCAAATTCGTGCACCCTAGATTTGGGCCAGACTTCCCTTGTTTTTGTGGGTGGGTAGGGTAAACATCTCGGAAGCTGGATCTCTTGATATCTTGTTCATCTTGTTCATTGAAAAAGAGGAGAAATTTGTGAGTGACGATCCGATCCGAGTCCAGGTCTCCCGCGGCTGGCTGATGGGCCCACGACCTGGCCGCCTTTTCACGCCACCACCGCTTGCGCGCATCCGCAGAATAAGCACACCCACGAGTCAACTACCCACCACCACCTGCTCGGAGGGGCCCCAAGCGTCATCTGTTGTTCCCACTGGCATGCGGGCCCATATCCCCACACGCACTCAGATACAAACAGCGGCGGAGGCGTGCAAGTGCAAAAACCCCGTCGCTCTCGACTCCCCTAGTAGGCCAACCCAGAGATTTTCCATATCCCCACACGTCTCGTCTCTCTCGTCTCGTTGGAAGCGAAGCGGAAGCGGGAGCCGAGGCCGAGGCGAGGCCCCTTCTCCACGCCCGAGGCCGAGGGGCCTAAGCTGCCTGGGCGCGATCTGCTCCCCCCCACACTCGTAAGGTCTGAGTCCCTCATCTCAGTGCGATTCCCCCTCCAGTTTGACCAGTCGGAGGTGGCTGATTTCATACCATAGATGCGCTAGTTGTTCTGCTGCAAGAAATCGGTGTTGTTTGTATGGACTCTGGAGTAGGATGATCTTGGCGGCGGGGAAGGGGGCACCAGGTTGCGCTAATCCATACTTCTCGTCAATGCTGGGTGGTCTGCGCGGTTGTGGTGGGGGTTAAATCGCGAGGTGCGTCGGTCTAGTTCTGGGTGGTTCCGGTTGCTTCACTTTTATTTTACTCGGTTCTGCTGTTATTAATTTTTGTTTTATTACGAACTGCTTCGACCCGGTGAGATGACTGAACTACGAGTAGTAATTAATTATCTAGTCGGCGGGGATGTTTGACCCCGTTCTATTGCTGCTGTTATATTATTATTATTACTGACGAGTTACCCGCTAGATTGCTACTCTGCACACTTAGGCAGTGCAGAGTCTGGAAACTGGGTATCCCATTGATCTGCGGCTGCGTGTGTTGTTTCCTAATTCATGATGTCGATAAATTGGTTGGTGGTTCAGCTTTTGACTGGTTGTTGGGAAGGGTAGGCGGACCTTATGCGAGTTTTTCATGCTATACATGCATCACATCGTGTCATGTAATTGGCAGTGTGTTCTCTAGTTTTTCTGTCACTCAATATACCCAAGGGCCAAGGAGAGCAGCCAGCATTGTCTTTCTCTTATGACCCTGCCCATTGGCCCAGGTTCGAGTCTCCCGTTCTATCCTAGTTTTGACTTGTGGACTATCTTAGTTTTGACTTGTGGACGGAATAACTCTTTATCTCCCCACACGTTAAAAGATCAAGCAGTCAAGCAAATACAGTTGCACTCCAGTCATTGTAGCAGGAAACACCTATCTCTCCTGTTCTACCCTTGCTATGCCCTCTAACATTTTGTCGTGATGTATCCCCAGAACTGTGTTCCCACTCCATGTACAAGAGTAAAAGGACTTAGCCCCTCAGTAAAAGCTACCATAACCTTGTCTGACCATGGCTGAACTGAAAGAGAGTTCTATTGATTCCTGGGTTGATTGCTTATGTCTGTTGGAATAGATCTTACATTAATTTCAGGGTTTAACTATGGTCTTCACAATTGGGGCAAATAGCCTAAAATTTTATTTTAAGCAAGTTATTTGGAATTCTGTGTCACATTGCTACTTTTCTCTGAGGAAAATTACATTCATATTTTGTTTTACTACGATGGAAATGATTTATTATTGACGATTTGGCTTCTTACCACCTTGTAGCTAAAACAGATTGGTTCCAATAATGATGATTGTTGTCAATTATTTATATGAAGTTCTGTATGAATATGTAGAAGATTTAGCAAGAGGGATGGCTTGTCGTTCACAGAGTAATTGAACGGTTGTATCTGTGTAAGGTTGAGTAGTTTTCCTTGGATTATTTGTTACCTCTACTGAATCAAAGGGAATGAAGGGCGGGCCTGGTGCAGTGGTAGAATCTGTCCACTTGTGGCCTGGAGGTCCTAGGTTCGAACCAACCTCCTAGCAGAATGTTATGCAAGGGTAAGGCTGTCTAGAAATTCCCTTCCCCAGGCCCCACCTTGTGTGGGAGCTTTCAGCACTGGGTATGCCCTACTGAATCAAAGGGAACATGACACTAAAAGGAAGAAATTTATTAATTCATTATTGCCATTTTTTCCACAATGGAGATGGGCATCTAAGACGTGCGACCTTCCATGGCGTAACTATTAGAAAAAGATCGGTTTCTTCTGATTTCCTGGGTGTTGTTCATGCCGTTGGTTTTTTCATGTCGTTGGTGCTATAAGTACAATTGCTGATACTTATAAGCTAAAAGTGCTCTTATCTTGCATGCCTTCCTTTGCCGTAAGTTCTCTCACTATATCTTAAGAGCAAATATTTGTGTGTTTATCTTACAATCGTTGTCAATCTGTATGGAAGGACCAGTATGCTCCGCAGCAAAGTTTTGCAGAAGACTAAAGAGAGCTTGAGCATATCGAAGAAGCACAAAAGAAGATTTACCCCTCAGTTTTTGAATCCTGAATTCTCTAGCTTGTAGAAGAAGAAAGCCGGAATTATAGATAAAGGACAGACCACAAGCAAGTTTCCCACCAAAATACAGTCTTTGGCAGTATGACTCCGAAAAATGTGATCCGTTTCATTTTGGTGCTGATCCATGTGAGCAGCTGTTTGGGTAGATCAGGGAAAATGTTTTCTCCTAGCTTTATCTCAGTGGCGAAGTCATTGTCAAGCTGGCCAATTTTCAGCGCAGGGATATCTGTAACTGTTGCACTTGTTCTGTCCTTGTTTCTAACTTTCGAGCATCTCTGCGCGTACCATCAACCTGAGGTAGCTTTCTATCAGAATTTCAGTTTTTGGTTTATTAGAAGAATATATTCTGATATGAAAGATTTCGTACCTCCCTGAGCTGCAATTGTTCGAAGTTTTCAACTATCTACCCTGTTCTTTTTGACTGCTGCACTTTCAATTTCAGTTGTCTACCTTTTGTCCATTGCAGGAGCAGAAGTTCTTGATTGGTCTCATTATGATGGTTCCAGTATATGCTGTTCAATCAGTAAGTAGACCTGTCTGTTCTTGTTTTCTGTTCCAGTTTTTTGTACAATGAGCTGCTATTGCACTTATTAGTTCAGTGTCGATGTCACATTGCTGATACTTGGAGTGAGCATATGAACAATCAATATTTTGGAAACTGACAGCATCAATGTTTGTGCTCACCATATCATGTTTGTGACCGTTTTCTAACGATTACTTTGCTAGTATAATTCTGTGATCATAATTCATGTGTATAATTTATAAACACATACCTGGTAGCATTGTTACATACTTCCACTATTTTTAAGTATGCCCTGTGAGTGTTTGTACTCTAGTAAGTCTAGATTATTCTTTTTATATTTAATATAACACCCTGTAATTCCATTTTAAAATGTGCTTATTGAGGATAAGTTATATTACTCTCTAGTGCTTTTGTTCCTTTCTTGTACGTACCTCCTTTTGGCTTTCACCAACTTATTTTTCTGTGTATATGGTGACTATGATTTTATTTCCTTCAATGCCAACAGATCTTTCTTATTTTTTTGTAGTTCTTCTCATTACTGAATTCAAAGGTTGCTTTCATCTGTGAGATGATGCGGGATTGTTATGAGGCATTCGCAATGTATTGCTTTGAGAGATATCTGATAGCATGCTTAGGTTGGTACTTTCTCCATTTGGATCCTTCCTATAAGAAATTGTCTTCTTTACCAATAGTTGGAAGTCAAATTGTACACGGTTGTGACTTTTAACCTGTTTTTTCAACTAACCTTTTAGTTATTGGATTGATTACTTAATTAATCTTATTTCGGATAATACATGGGTTTCTCTTTTTTTCTGGTAATGCAGAAATATCAATCCTCGAAAGAGGAATTTAATTATAAGAAAAGTTACAATTTGAGTTGGCATTGCCTTTCTGACTTTGGAGTTACATTTTCAGTTTTTAATCATAAGAATGTCGATGCTGATGAAGCACCTTATTCTGTTTGCTGCTTTAGTTTGGTCAGTGCATAAGACCTGTTATATTGGAGTGAGGGTCAATATGCCAAATACCTAGTTTTTTAGCCTACAGCTCTCAGGTTTCCTTATTTATTTTCTATACTGTTCATTTGATTTTATCTTTTATCATTTTAGGTGGGGAGGAAAGTACCATCAGATACATGGAGGATCAGTTTCAACCCAGTGATAGTTCTCCTTTGCTAGACGTTGATTATGATTATGGTATTGTGAAACATCCATTCCCATTGAACTGGTTTATGAGAAACTGGTACCTCGGTCCTGACTTTTATTATGCCGTGAAGATTGGCATTGTGCAATACGTATGTATTTTATGGTGACAAGCTTTTTACCTTAGTGCCTCTTTGCTTCATGTATGTAATTGCTCTGATGTAGTTTATGATTTTCTGTAGATGATACTCAAGCCTATTTGTGCTATCTTGGCAATTTTGCTAGAACTTCTGGGTATCTATGGAGAAGGAAAATTTGCATGGAGATATGGGTAGGAGTCGTTTCCTTTGCCTGTAGTTTTTCCTGAGCAATCTCTTGAATATTGGTCGCAAACTTAAAGATGCTCATTGTTTTATGCATAATTAATCCGATTCTGCATTGGGGAATGAGCAAATATTTCAAGTTTGGCGTTCTCAGTGTCAGTCAATCCCTTTGCAGGTACCCATATTTGGCTGTTGTCCTAAATTTCAGCCAGACATGGGCATTGTACTGTCTTGTACAGTTCTACACTGCTACCAAGGAGAAGCTGGAACCTATTAAGCCCCTGTCCAAGTTTCTAACTTTCAAATCTATTATATTTTTGACATGGTGGCAAGGTATTGCTGTTGCATTTCTGTTTTCAACTGGGCTTTTTAATGGACATCTGGCACAAAGTTTGCAAACACGTATCCAGGATTATATAATATGTCTGGAGGTATGTTTTATCCATTATGTTTCTTTTTACAGTTTCTAGTCTTGGGTTGATTCACTTGCTTTTACTTGTTTTCTCAGCAAGTCACCTCTATGCTTTATCTACCCTCATAGGAGCATGCAGAATACATGCAAAACATTTGTCCAACTGTTACATGCCTATGCTTCATTTTTTTCATTCACGTTGTAGTTTACTTTGGAAACAAGTTAGCTCTGATAGTTTGCACTATAGAAGTACAGGTCTGTTCATGCATATTAACCTCATAACCTCTTAACCTTCTGTAGTATGCATATTAGTGAATGATTTTACTGTAGATTGTTTCTGAGTTACATTTTTTATGTTACATGTTCACAAATGTGGAGGTTATTGTTATGGGAAGTTCCCATACCCCTTTTCCAATATTGGTTGGTTCATGTGTTGCTTTGAATTGTCTTGTACTATCACAAGTGTATATACAGTGCGCTTGTTGTACCAGTGATTTTATTTGCTTGCACATTTTTGGATTTACTGCAGACAACGATGCTACTCTGCTCTCTAATTGTTTAAGAAGAAGAGTCTCTGTTTAAGTTTATTCCCACAACGTTTTATGTCCCTTGCATGACAGATGGGGGTGGCGGCAGTGGTTCATATGAAAGTATTTCCAGCTAAGCCCTACAGGCGTGGCGAGAGAAGTGTTTATAATGCTGCTGTCATGTCTGATTATGCATCCCTGGGGGCTCCAGATCCTGAAGAAGAACAAGAGATTGATAATTTAACAATCATGGAAACCTCTCGCCCTGATTCCAGAGACAGGCGGTTGAGTTTTCCTCAGAGTGTTCGTGATGTTGTGTTAGGAAGTGGTGAAATTGTAAGTTTCTAATAGTGGTCAGTTTTCTGTACCTCCTTTATCATTCTCACACATTCGTCTGACTTGTGTTATGGTATCTTCTCAGATGGTCGATGATGTCAGATACACAGTCTCCCACGTCGTTGAGCCCATGGAAAGGAGTTTCACGAAGATAAATAAGACACTCCACCAAATATCTGAGAATGTGAAGCAGATTGAGAAGCAGAAGAGGAAGGCAAAGGACGACAGCCATCTTATTCCACTGGAATCATGGTCAGAGGAATTTTCAGAAGCTCAAGATCAGGTTCAAGGTGGTAGTTTTAGTGACAGTGGATTAGCTAGGAAAAGGTACAACAAATTTCGCAGACTCCGCAGGTGGTTCTAGCAGTCTGGTGGTGGGTTTTAACCACGGCGGCTAACCTTTACCCAGAAGTAGAAGTTTATACATCATTTAGGACACACTGAGGCAAAAGAAAGGCGATTCCGGTGACTAATAGTTGCAGGATGGCTTCGGAGCTTCCCTAGTTCCTTCTGTTTATGGCTGACCCTGGCTCAGTTTCAGGAGGTGCAGTTACATGGGTTTTTCTATGAGAGTGGCCTTGTTTGGTACAAGCAAAATAAAAAATAAAAAATTAGGCTCCGATAATTACTGATGTAACCACCCCCAAGCTTCTTTGGATTAACATACACTGAAGGGAGATATTTGTACGACTGGATGAGCATATTTCAATCAAATCCTTAAAGCACCTTTAGGCCCTGTTTGATAGCAAAGTATTTTCTAAGTATTTTGAGAATACTACAGTTTTTTAGATTACCACAGTTTTATTTACAATGAGCTGTTTGGTTGCCCCTAAAAATTGTGATTTTAATACTACAATATTTGCTAAAACACAGTTTTTTCTCTGTATTATAAAAAGAACCCAAAACCTCTTTTTTTTTAAATGAGCTGACGAAAAGAACGGAGTCGCACCTCGTTATCTTCTTCCCTGCTATTCTCAACTACTTGCCTCCCTCTACAAAAAAATATTCGCGTCCGTGGCATGCTGCCGTCACCGCCCTGTCGTCTTTGTAGATGCGACCGCGCGGCTCTCTTTCTTGTCAGCGCCGTTCGTGTTGGGATGGACAACTCGCCGCTGCTGCATGTAGGCCTCTCTCTGGCTGGCCATTGTCCCATATGCTACAGGTGCAGCTCCGTCGCACCTCCATGGTGACGCGAAAGAAGGCCAAGCAACCCGTCCTCGTGCAGCTCTGCCGCTTGGTTAGCCGTCGGCTACGCCATGCTACCGAGCTTCCTTTTTGGTCATGGTTGTTCAATGGAGTTCACTTAGTGCAAGCTTCTTTTCTTATGCATGCTGATGGTAACACGATGCTCTATCGCCGTGTGCATGGCATGGCCTTTCTTTGGCCTATCACTTTGCTGCATACAAAGCAAGTTAAACAGACGGGTTTGCACTGCTAACGCTGCAACTGATTTTAGGTCGCTGCGTCAAACAGGTCCTCTGTATCGTCAATACTACAAAATACTCTGTTTTGTCAAAACCATGGTATGTTATACCTACATGCTAAATTACTGTAGTTTATTGATACTTTGGTTTTTACAATACTTTACTATCAAACATAGCCTTAGTTTTGAAGTGATTCATGTTGTCATTTGACAGAGCACTCGCTAATTGTAGCAAGGTGTAAACTGTCCTTCTGATCCTGGATCTTAAAATTATTTTTTAACCAAATGCCCTCGCAATTGTGACTTTAAAGTTAAGAGAAACAATTCAGCGGCAGTTTTTATGATAATTCCTAAAAAAGAACTCGTTGACATGGTATTTGGTTTTCTTGAAGGATGCAAAAACATCGGATTTTCTTGAAGGATGCAAAAATACCATACCGACGTGCATATCCAACATATACTAGGTAGAACATACCATCAGGGATATTGATCTCATATTGTTGTCAAGAATGTTAGCATCATGACCTGATCATTCCCATCCAGCCAACACATGTGTGAACTTGAGATCGAAATCAATAGCAGCAAGCATATTGACTTGTGTAGTGCTTTCTACCTATGTATGTTACAGTTTGTGACATCGGCACTCTAGTGGTCACATGAGCATCGTCTATTGTGCTAATATAATCATGTGATGGCACAAAAAAAAGTTATAGCTCACAAGAACACAAGCATGTCCCGGAATGAACTAAGAGTATTGTTCCCTAGATGGATAACATCTAGGGATCGTGTGTATCTTCGAATGAGTTTGACCAGTAAGTTTGTTAGGGCATATTTCTCCCTTGGTGGCATTGGTGATTGATGGCAATGCTTTTGCGAACTAATCGTGTGCATTGAGCATTTAAGATAATCTATCAGATGGCAGAAGACGATTCTTGCCCCTTGGAGCTTTTGCGCAGACAATGTTTTTTCGTTTGTTTCATTTTCGGTGGACTTGAGTCGTAGGAACACCGTAAATTAAGAGAGGGGTCCGCTTTAAAAAGGTTTGGGTGGAATCATCACGCACACAGTCACTTTGCTCCCTGATGCGGAGCATCCCAAGGTCATCCCTATGGACCTACCTACGTCACCCACGACACCACTTGGACCAATGACAAAAGCGCGAGCAAAGGCTATCAAAGATAAGGTGAACTCGCTCCTTTCTGAACTACCACTTTCTATGCATGAGACATGGCTGCTACCTCAAGCGGAAACACTATGTGTGATCAGGTACTGTGATGGCCTGGCTTATTAGGGATGATAGACTACTCGTATCAATAAGGAATTCCTTCTTTTCCAGGAGCCCATTCGGACAAAACTCCAAAGTTAAGCGTGCTCAGCTTGGAGTAGTGTCGGGATGGGTGAGCGACTGGGAAGTTGCTCCCAGGTGCGCATGAGTGAGGACAAAGTGCGCATAAAAGACTAGTATTGATCTGTGGGGCCAGTCTAGATCCCGCCAGGAGTAACGACCACCGGCGGGTGTGTCCGGGGCGTTACAGGTACTTGGAGGAGAGCCATGGAGCAGCTACATCCATCGGAAAAGACGGCAAGGACACCAAGCATCAAGCTCAAGGAAATTTGGCCGAAGAAGACTATAGCGGCCGGACGTCCGACGACTCCTAGTCCACGGACGACTGTCCATCTTCGGACGACCGGCGCCCCTGCAACCGAGCCAAAACTACGGAAGTCCGAGGAAGACCGGACGACCGGCGACCAGAGCCCTACGGACGTCCGACGCCACGACAACCGAGCGTAATTTACAGAAGTCCGAAGATCTACGGACGTCCGGACTGTCCTGAGCCTCCGGATGTCCAATGCCCACTGGACGTCCGGCCCCTGCCTGTGTCCAGTTGCGGGCTGAGGCCCATGTACCCCATCACTTTACCCTCTTTTTGTACTACGACTATAAATAGACCCCCCTCCTCCTAGCTAGGGCCAGCAAAGGATTGGCTCATTTTGTGTGAGATCTTTGCTCATCCACTTGGTTACCTTCTCCTCGGAGATCGCGCCTCCTCGGAGAAGATCCCCCAAGCGGATTCAAGACCCCTTCACGGGAAGAACCTCAAGACCTCCTCACGAAAAAGATCGTGCAACTTGTATCGTCCCTAGGTGACTATGGATAATGTATCTCTTATGTGTTTGAGGATCTAGCATATGTGTGACTACATCTTGTTGGTTTTAGTGTTTCTCTCGTGTTTCCCCTCGTGATTCCCCTCGTGTTCTTCGCCGGATCCGCTCCTTTCGTGAAAGATCGGCCATGTAGGGTTCGACCGTACATCATCTTGGTATTTAGAACCAGATTGATCACGATTTCGGAGCCTCCCCGTTGTGTTTTCTAGCCTTGTTTTGTTGATTTCGTCCTAAATTCAAAAATTCCCCACAAAAATAGCCCTAAATTTTTTTGGTCATTTATTGGTGTGATGAAATTTTGTTGGATTTGATCTATGGATTTGCTTTGCCTTGAGTGGATCTACCTTTTCCCCTTCGTCTCCACCTTTTTCATCCACAAGATCGCCCGGATTCGACGGATTTTGACCTCCCCACGACGAACCCTACCTGTTCATCCCGTGTCCGAAATTCGCACAGGTACCGGACGTTCGACGACCGAACGACCGTAAAACCTCGGACGTCCGTAAAACCCTGACGAAACTGAATCCCCCCCCGAAAATTTTAGCCACCACCCCGCTTCCGCATACGCATCACCATACCACCACCACTTTCCGCAACCACCATTGCTTACCTGTTTCGCACTTCGATACGTTTTTTCCATATTGTGCTTTGAGAATTTGAGTTGCGGTTCTGTCCTATTGTGTTTCGGCTATTTAGGTACGGTTCGACATCAACATCACCGCCGCTCATCTTCGCCACGGACGCGTCATTGACAACGACCACTTCACCATTTTGACACCGTCAACCGATTCTTGCTTACAAACAACCAACATCAATCGGTAACCTCATCTTGGTATCGTGATACATCATTCTTGCCATTACATTGATAGCCATCATAGCCCAATTTTGCGTATCCTACCCATCGAGACTAGCCTTTGAGTATTGCCGGCAACGTGACTTGTGCACATTAGTGATCATACTTCCCATAGAATACATACATATAATTGGTGCATATCTTGGTATCATCTCTTGTGTCACAAGGTTGTCATCACATACACAATTGCTATCTTGATTCGTGAAGCATTGCACGAGAAAAGAGCTCAAAAGAAAAGAGCCAAAGAAGCTTTTAAGCAAAATGAAAAGATAAGCAAAGAGCTTTTAAGCAAGAACCATAGCATCATACAAAATTAAGATTGTCATACTAGATCATCTTGGCTCATATCATCGGAATACCATACATAGAGCATACTTGGGAGAGAAACCATTGCATTTTTGCTTAGTAGGTTGTGCACAAGTCTTCGTATCCACCTATTGTGCAATCGTGCTAGCGTCTCTCTAGTGTTGTGCAACAAGAGCATTTTCGTGGTTTCCACATTTTGGCTCATCCTTGGTTGCACGACCCCATTTATCTCTTTGCGTGTGTGTTTCTGTGTACCATATTTTGCTATTGGTCTACTTGTTGCATTGCAAACTTGCGAATCTTTTCCTACATTATTGAAGCTCATTAACAATTGCATCAAATTTTGTGCCACCATCCTAACCGAGTTCCACCATAAGCTTTTACTTGTGTAGGTGTGAGAAACCGACAAGAATTGGTACCAATTGTGCTATTTCCTTGTTCCACATTGGAGTGATCATTGATCCATCTTCAACTTCGGTCAAGGTACATTTGGTATTGTTCTTCTCCTTCTACCACTCACAAAATTGTTTGGAATGATGGATAGGCCAAGTACTTCTACCAACCCACTCTTCCTCGAGCAAGACGACGACATGTCTTCATATGTCACAAAGAGCCACCTCTTTGGTGCAGAACGTGCTTTGCATCAAGAGCAACACGCAATGAGTGAACGCATCGACAACCTTGCCACCGACTTGCGACTCTCTGAGCAACATACAAGAGACTATTTTGACAACAAGCTCGACAGCCACAAGCAAGAGAATGACGCAAGAATGGATGAGATTCGTGCTTTGTTGCTCAACCGCTCTTCTTCCACTTTGTCCTCATCAAGATGGAGCCGCTCAAGTCGACACTCCACCTACACCATATCCGACTCAAGTACGCCGACATCGAACACTCTTCGCCGTGCCGCGCGTGAAGATCGTCACGCAAACCGCAATCCTCTACACGACAACGACTCTCAAGAGCAAGCTCGCGCACAAGAACATCGACATCATCAAAACCAAGCTACTCTCGAGCAAGCACAAGAACGGCAACGACAATGCTAATGAGAAGAGGAAGAGCGAGTGCGTCTACACTAAGATGCACAAGATGCCGAGGCACAATGCCAAGAACAATAATTGTGAGAAGCTAGAGCACTTGAGGCACAACGTGCACTCTACGACACGAATCATGGCGTTGCCCAACGCAACCGCCATAGGCGCGAACAAGAAGAAGCGCTTCGCGAAGAAGTTCAAGAGAGGAACTACCAATCACGTGTGCATCGTCATCAAGCTCGTCCACAACCTCGCCAAGAACCTCAAGTTCAACAAGAACAAGTTGAGAGAGACAATCCTCCTCATCAACGACATCATCATCCCCGACCCCAACACAATGAAGAGAAACGCTACGGCAAGCTAAAGTTCACCATGCCCAAGTTCAATGGAAGCAATGATCCCGAAGAGTACCTTTCATGGGCATTGAAGGTCGACAACATCTTCCATTTGTACAACTATGAAGAAGATAAAAGATCGCGATGGCATCCCTTGAGTTCCAAGACTACGTTCTCATTTGGTGGGAACAAGTCATTGAGCGTCGAGAGACAAGAGGCGAACCACCCATCACTACTTGGGCGCAAATGAAGGATGTCATGAGAGCATGCTTCGTGCCTACATACTACAACCGCGACCTCTTCAAGAAACTTCAACTACTCAAGCAAGGAACCAAGAGCGTTGAAGAATACTACAAGGAAATGGAGATTGCAATGATACGAGCCAATGTCAAGGAAGATGATGAGCAAACTATGGAACATTTCTTGAATGGACTCAATCATCCTATCAACAAGATCGCCGACTTCCAACCATACTTGAACCTCATCGAGCTAGTGCATCAAGCTACCAAGGTGGAACATCAAGTGCAAGATGACTTCAAGTATGACAAGTTCTCATCCAAGTCCGATGGTTTCTCCAACACCCAAGCTTCAATGACTCGAACACCTTCTACACCAACCAAGCCTTCTACAAGCAACAATTTCAAGTCGAGTTACAAGAAAACTTCGACAACTCCAAGTCATCATCCTACTACAACAAACTTCAAGCCAAGAGCTTCGTCATCATATACCCCAACCGATGAGACCATCAAGACAAGTTCCTTCAAATGCTTCACATGCGGAGGCCGAGGCCACAAGTCCTTTGAGTGTACCAACAAGCGCACCATGATCCTCAACGACGATGGTACATACGACTCCATGAGCGAAGGTGAAATGGAAGCACTTGAGCAAGTGGCAATGCACCGGCAAGTGAACGAAGATGAAGAAGAACAAGTCTTTTGTGATGGAGATTCAAGTCCCGCTCTTGTTGTCTCTAAGGTCTTGACTCTTCACCATCAACAAGAAGAAGACCAAAGATGCCATATCTTTCATACCAAGGCCGACATTAATGGAAGGTCCGTCAAGGTCATCATCGATGGAGGGAGTTGCCATAACTTAGCAAGTGAAGAACTTTGCTCCAAGCTCCAATTGCCCAAGACGAAGCACCCGCATCCTTACAAACTTCAATGGCTAAGCGACTCCGGCACTATCCAAGTCGAGCATAGAGTGCAAGTATCCTTCAAAATCGGAGCTTACGAAGACACTTTGAAGTGTGATGTCATTCCAATGACCGTTTGCCACCTTCTTCTCGGACGACCATGGCTATTTGATAGAGGTGTCATCCACAATGGCCAAACAAATCACTACATATTCAAGATGAAAGGAAAGGAGTACGTACTTCACCCTATGTCTCCAAGCCAAGTGATCACCGACAAGCAAGCCACCCATCATGGAGAGAATAGTGAGAGAGCAAACCACCAAAAAGAGAGTGACTGCCACAAGCCCAAATTGAGTGCCTCCATGATGAGTGAAAAGAACTTAGTTCTATTTGCCACCAAAAGTGAGATAAGAGAAGTGTGTGAGAACCCATCAAGTGTCCTACACTATGTACTTTTGTGCAAGGACGAGGCACCAAAAGCTAACACCCTCTCACACTATAACACCCACGATGCGGCTATATCTCCCACATGTCGGAGCACGACTTAGAGGCATAACTGCATTGTAGGCATGTCGCAAGAGGGGTAATCTTTACACATCCCATGTACTGAATAAGAAAGAGGTACAGAGTTGGCTTACAATCGCCACTTCACACAATACATAAGAATAGCTTTACAACATCCAGAATACAATCAAGGTCCGACTACGGAACCAAAATAAAGAAATGCCACCCCTATTGCTAGGTCCCCGATCGCCCCGACTAGGCTCCACTACTGATCAACTGGAAACGAACAAGACTACGAACATGATCTTCATCGAGCTCCTCCTTGAGCTCGGTTGAGTCATCTGCACGGTATCATCAGCACCTGCAACTGATTTGGAAGTAATCCGTGAGCCACGGGGACTCAGCAATCTCACACCCTCGCGATCAAGACTATTTAAGCTTATGGGTAGGGAAAAGGTATGAGGAGGAGCTGCAGCAAGCACTAGCATATATGGTGGCTAACATATGCAAATGAGAGCGGGAAGAGAAGGCAAAAGCACGGTCGAACAACTATGATCAAGAAGTGATCCTAGAACAACCTACGTCAAGCATAACTCCAACACCTCTGGCGAGTCCCAGTCGTATTGCGCCGCCTCCGCTCCTCCCTGTCGTCGCCTGGCGCCGCCAAGTACCCCTGCCTCCCCTGCAAGCCCCATGGCGCTGCGTCCTCTGCTTCCATCGAGAGAGAGGACGACCACGTTGACCTTTCCCCGATCGAACCCAGCAGGCTGGCCCATCGCGCCCTACCGACCACTCCCTCTCCTCAGATCTAGGCCAAGCCCGCTGGGTGAGCAGCCCCAGCGCCTGCTCTTGTTGGGCCTTTGCACAGTTTCGGCCCCACTCATGTTTTTTTCCACGGAGTGATTTATCTTTTTATCTAGAAGTTTACAGAATTGCAGAAAACCCCTCCATCTTCATGCTTATAATAACTTAATAACCATGCATCATATGTAAAAACTTCAAATATGAAATATGCTTAGAATTTTGTCTAGTTTAATAATATCCAACTTTCATCTATGTTTAAAATGTTTAAAATGATGTTTGATTAAATTTGCTCCTATGCCATGTTAAAATGCTTTATTTCATAGCTAATTAACCGTAGCTCCAAATTTAATAAACTTTATATGTAAATGGGGTAGAAAAATGCCTAGTTTAACATGGTGGCATTACTTTGCATGTTTAAAAACTCTAAAATATGGTTTAGGGCAGAACAGTACCAAAACTTAAAAATTGCACATGAGGAGTTTCCGGACTTGTTGCTTGTTGTTCCGGCCTCATTTAACCTTGCCTAGATAGGTAGTTTTATTTTGCTCCACCTCTTGCCATGTTAATCAACATTTAATATTGTTGAGTACCTAACCGGGAGTGAACTAAATAATCAAATGTGGTGTCCGGCAATATGCAACTCGTTGCATATTGATCTCCACTTAATTTGTAGTGTTGTTTGTTGCACTTTGCCTTGCCATGCCACGCCTCATTAAACCGGACATGCATCATACTTGGTTGTGCATCATGCCATGCTTATGTGATGGTTGTTTACCATGTTGTTTGCTTCTTTCTGGTGTTGCTTCTTCGGGTTAGTTCCGATAACATCGCGTTTGTGAGGATCCGTTCGACTACGTCCGGTTGTCTTCTTTATGGACTCATTCTTCTTCCTTGCGGGATCTCAGGCAAGATGACCATACCCTTGAAATCACTTCTATCTTTGCTTGCTAGTTGCTCGCTCTATTGCTATGCCTATGCTATGATACCTACCACTTGCTTATCAGGCCTCCCATATTGCCATGTTCAGCCTCTAACCCACCTTGTCCTAGCAAACCGTTGTTTGGCTATGTTACCGCTTTGCGCAGCCCCTCTTATAGCGTTGTTAGTTGCAGGTGAAGATGAAGTTTGTTCCTTGTTGGAACATGGATATGTTGTTCTTTGTTGGAACATGATTATTTTTTGGGATATCGCAATATCTCTTATTTAATTAATGCACCTATATACTTGGTAAAGGGTGGAAGGCTCGGCCTTATGCCTGGTGTTTTGTTCCACTCTTGTCGCCCTAGTTTCCGTCATACCGGTGTTATGGTCCTTGATTTTGCGTTCCTTACGCGGTTGGGTGATAATGGGAACCCCTTGACAGTTCGTCTTGAATAAAACTCCTCCAGCAAGGCCCAACCTTGGTTTTACCATTCGCCACCTAGCCTTTTCTTTTCCCTTGGGTTTCCGGAGCCCAAGGGTCATCTTTATTAAACCCCCGGGCCAGTGCTCCTCTGAGTGTTGGTCCAACCTGTCAGCCGCCGGTGACCACCAGGGGCAACTCTGGGTTGGCCTACCGAAAGTTTGGACAATCCGGTGTGCCCTGAGAACGAGATATGTGCAGCTCCTATCGGGATTTGTCGGCACATCCGGGTGGCTTTGCTGGTCTTGTTTTACCTTGTTGAAATGTCTTGTAACCGGGATTCCGAGTCTGATGTGTCTTCCCGCTAGAAGGAATATCCTTCGTTGACCGTGGCAGCTTGTGATGGGCTAAGTTGGGACACCCTTGCAGGGATTTGAACTTTCGAAAGCCGTGCCCGCGGTTATGGGCAGATGGGATTTGTTAATGTACGGTTGTAGAGAACTTGACACTTGACCTTAATTAAAAATACATCAACCGCGTGTGTAGCCGTGATGGTCTCTTTTCGGCAGTGTCCGAGAAGTGAACACGATGTTGGAGTTATGTTTGACGTAAGTAGTTTTTGGATCACTTCTTGATCATACTTTCTCGAACATGCTTTGCCTTCTCTTCTCGCTCTCATTTGCGTATGTTAGCCACCATATATGCTAGTCGCTTGCTGCAGCTCCACCTCATACCTTTACCTTACCCATAAGCTTAAATAGTCTTGATCGCGAGGGTGTGAGATTGTTGAGTCCCCGTGGCTGACAGATACTTCCAAAACCAGTTTCAGGTGCCGACGATTACCATGCAGGTGACGCTACAGAGCTCAGGAGGAGCTCGATGAAGATCGTGTTCGTTACGTTGTTCCGTTTCCAGTTGATCAGTAGTGGAGCCCAGTTGGGGTCGATCGGGGATCTGTGCAGCATTTGGGGTAGTCTTCTTTTATTTTGGTTCCGTAATCGGACCTTTATTGTATTTGGATGATGTAATGCCTTATCCATGTATTGTGTGAAGTGGCGTTTGTAAGCCAACTATGTATCTTTTTCCCTTATGTATTACATGGGTTGTGTGAAGATTACCTCACTTGCGACATTGCTTTCAATGCGGTTATGCCTCTAAGTCGTGCTTCGACACGTGGGAGATATAGCTGCATCGAGGGCGTTACAAGTTGGTAATCAGAGCCTTCCCCGACTTTAGTAGCCCCCTGCTTGATCGAATCGCTGGCGTTATTGAGTCTAGAAAAATGTTTTGAGTCATTTAGGATTATATATATCAGAGAATAGGAATTCTTTTTACTCCTCAGTCCCTTCGTCGCTCTGGTGAGGCATCCTGACATAGAGTTTTGACTCTTCTCTTCTCAAATTTCACTAAATTTTTTTTAGGATCACGCGGGTATTTCCGGCTTATTCTGCGAGCCAATCCTTTGTTTTTTTTGAGTTGTGGTATTCGAGTTGCTTCGAAGTCAAGTGCTGATTCCATACCCTTTCTAAGCGGTGTTAACATATATCTTTGGGAATACTAATCCTTCTTGATCATCGAGATTGTCATGTCAATTCTTTTCAACCGGCGTGTTTCTCTTCAAGTGGATCCGATCTCTTTCAACATCCGCAAGATCAATTATCAGTTCTACTCACCGGTGCTCATTTCTTCCGTCCTTAATTGCTTTTGTTTTTCCCGCCCTCCCACCCTTTTTCTTCAAGGACCCATAATTCTTAATCAAGTATCCATTTTATTGATGGAAGTCTCTCCATTCTTTTCCGTCAATGTTCTTACCCGGTGGCTCTCTTGAAGATGCTCTACTAGTTCATTATTCTCCATTCTCTTTTCTTCTCCGGTGGATTTAATTCAAGCTTTGTCGATCATATCCTTTCCTCGTTTCAAAATGTTTTCTCATGCCGGTGCACCTCATATTCATTCATTTCTCGCTATTCAACTATTCCGGAGTGCTCAAGATATCTCGGAAGATTCGCGTTTCCTCTATGCATTCGTTCAAGTTCTTTTGAGGATATTATCTCATTCAAGACATTTAATTCTACCGGTGCATTCTCTCTTAAATCCTTCAACGGTGTTTCTTTTGAGTGGGCCCTAACCCACAAGTCTTTTTCCAGGATCTTACCTGACTCTTCTAATTCTCCTGGAGCTTTTCAAATTCTTCTCCAAGTTTGACGTAAGAATGATTTATCATCAGTCAAATGTTTTTCACCAAGATCTTTCAAATTCTTTTCATCGTTGGTTCAACCTTTCCAATTTTAATTCCGGAGTGCCTCAACAATTCTTGGTGGTGTTTCTCGTCGTCATTCTCGGATTTTGAAGACTGAAGAAGAGTTTTACCTCCATATCTTATTCGTTCTCTCAGAGATTCGTGGTTCTAGCGTTATGCCATCCTCTCACAATTGTTTTCGATTGTGAGATTTCTTTTCACCTATCTGGAGCAATTCATGATTCTTTTTAGTTTGATTCTCCAAAGGCCATCATTTCAGATTTATTCATTCTTAGCGTTCAGCTTTCTTTCTCTAAATCTTACCGGTGCATCTTTCAAGTATCCTCTAATCAGTTCTTGACCTCTTCGTTCTCTGGTATCTAAATCCTAGCAAGCATTTTTGTTCATTTGCTAATTTTCCCCGGTGTTTCTTTATCTTTCCTTCATTCATTTTCAATTCTTACGGTGGTTCGTTCAGGATTTCTCTTCCTTCTTTATCATATTAATTCATTCGTTGTTTCAGTCCTACCGGTGATTCGTTGAAGCCTTCTCAAGTTTGCGCCATATCTATCTTAATCCTTTTCAACGAGAATAAGTAGTATGCCAAATCCATTGTTTGTCATCAATTTAATTGGTGAAGGATACGCATAACGTAATTCTTATTACTGTTTTCATTCAAGTGATCTAATTCCTTATTCCGGAGGCTCTTCAAATTCTCGGTTTCACTTGTTTCATCTTTTTTTATTGGAGTTCCAAGCACTTTCAATTATATCATTTCAAAGATCCATCTAATCATTGCAAGGCTTCAGTCTTATTCTTCATCCTTCTTTTCGTTGATCATCCTTTTATTACCGGAGTTCTTCATGGAGGCTCTACATGTTGGTTCATCAAGGATTTAATTCCTTATCGAAGTGTTCATCAAGATTCTTTTCAGAGGAGATCAAGTTTTCTTCATCTTGCATCCGGAGTACAATTCTTTCTTATCTCATCTTTTGAGGTGGTATTATGTCATTCTTGATTATTTGAGTTCATGTTTCATGATTCACATGCTGTTAAGAATGAGATATTTTAAATCCATCAATCTCGTCATTGGAGTTATCTTGGGTCATATTTCACATAAAGCCTTCCCTAAGGATTGTTGCTATTATGATGTTTATCAATGATCCAAGTTCTTCATTTATCCTCCTGGTGAAATAGCTTCTCGTCTCCTTGTTCTTATCAATCCAATTCTTTTTCCCGTGAGTGGCAGGTTGTCACCTCATAATTTGAGATGTATTCCATAAGACCATATCAAGCTTATTCTTTTCGTTGTTAGTTTTCCAACAACTCCGTTCTAGCATTTGTTGTAAGCATGCTCTCTCAAGATCTTGTTTTCCCTTCGTTCATTCCATTATTACTTTTGTTCCAAAGGCATTGTGTTGCTTCTCTCTTCAAACCTTCTTCTAGTTCTTGTCAGGATCTTGTTCTTTTCATGCTTATCTATTTAAACGGAGTGTGGTGCCAATTTTGCTCAAGTTCTTTTCATCTTATCAAGTCTTGTATCACTTTTCAACCGGAGTGCTACCCGAATCGGTTCTTTCTTTTCCTCTTTCTTAACGGAGTGCTTTCAACTTCGTTCATTGCCGTTGCTTTATTTCTTTCAATTTGCTCAACCTCTCAAGGTTCTTTGGTTTCTATCGTTTGTCAAAGCAGCAACTTAGTTTTACCTCTCCTCTTCCTCTTTCGTTTTCCCTCCGGTGCCATTCTAGATCTCGGGACGAGATCCTCTCGTAGTGGTGGAGTGTTGTAACGCCCCGAGACCGATGTGCCAGGTCTCATCCAGTTATTCGCTGTTGTTGCCTTGTCATTGCTTGCGTGTCATGCATTGCATATCATGTCATCATGTGCATTTCATTTGCATACATGTTCGTCTCATGCATCCGAGCATTTCCCCGTTGTCCGTTTTGCAATCCGGTGCTCCTATGTCATCCGGTGTCCCTTTCTACCTCTTCCGTGTGCGGGTGTTAAACGTTTTCGGATTGGACCAAGACTTGCCATGCGGCCTTGGTTTACTACCGGTAGACCGCCTGTCAAGTTTCGTACCATTTGGACTTCGTTTGATACTCCAACGGTTAACCGAGGGACCGAAAAGGCCTTGTGTGTGTTGCAGCCCAACACCCCTCCAAACTGGCCCAAAACCCACCTAAACCTGTTCCATCATCTAGAGCGTTCGATCATGATCGCGTGGCCGCAAACCGTACCTCATTTGGAGCTTCCTAGCTCCCCTACCTCTATATATAGACCCCTCCACGAATTTTTCGGATCTCTTCCAACCCTAGACCTAGACTTCTTCCACCTCCAGCCACCGGACATGTCCGTTCGGGCCGGACGTGTCTGCCCCGCTTCCCTCCGCCAATCGCTGGACGCCACGTGTCCCGCCGGACCCTTCTCCGCCGCCGGCCCGGGAGGCCCAAACCGGGCCCCCAAGGCCCGTTCGTCGCCCCGCGCCGCCTGGGAACCGCCGCGCCGCCTTCCTCGACGCCGGCGCCGCCCGCCACCGCAGACGCCGGCGCCGACCACCACCGCCGCTATTGTCAACCGCCGCGGCCGCCTTCGAAGCTCGCCGCGCCGCCTCGCCCAGTCGCCGCCGCCCGTCCTCACCGCCTCGCCGCTCCGCTCCGCCGTCGTCCTCCAGCTCCGGCGGATTTCGGCCCAAGTCCGGCGATGCCCCGGCCTCTCCGTCCTCTGGCGACCTCCCATCTCCGGCGACCTCAGGCTCCTTCGGTGAGCAGTGCCGCGGCTAGATCTGGATCTGGAAATATGTCGAGGGGTTGACTTTTTCTCCTCTAACCCTAGATTTTTTGCAATCTTTGACATGCCATAACTCTGCATCCGTAGCTCTGATTCGTGCGTGTAGCATATCAAAATGTTCGTCTCGACGAGTACATCATTTCATCTCATTGCATCATTTTCATTTGAGCTCATCTTGACGACCGAAATGCTATTGTAAGAGGGCTATGTGATGATTATTTCAAATCTGTTTCAGCAAATAGCCTTTTGTCATTTTTGCCATGATTAATGTGTGCATGCTATGATCCTGAGCTCTACATGTGTTTTGATGTATGCCATGCCATCTTTACAGAGGTGCTTGCCATGTATTTTTGTGATCTTCGTGGTGACTAGCACGAGCATGCAAAGTAGCTTATTCAATGATGCTGATTTCAGGGACTTAGAATTTCAATAAGTCCTTGTCCTGATATTGTTTTTATGCCATCTGTTCATGTTGTTTCCTACTGATCCGTGCCTCTTTTGAGGATGATTAGTAAGGATGTTTTCTTAATATTGTGGTGCTCTATTTATCCATGTCTTTGTTTGCAATTATGGAGCACCCTAGCTTGAGTCAATCGAGCTCTACTTTTGCTATAAAATGTTCCTGGCAGATTGTTGACATGTTTAGCAATTTTGCCAAGCTTGTTGTTGTTGATCCGTGCATGCTATGTTGTTGTTCTTACCGTGTCTAACTTCTATGCCATGTCTTCTTGATGGGTGTATGCTTAGTTTGTCATGCAATGCCTCGTAGTGAGTGCATCGAGCTCGTAAACATGCCTACTTTTTAATCTGCTTTGCATGCTCCAGTTTTTCACAAGTCTGAATCTGTTTATGTTTTTGTTATGTTCACATCTTGCAATTGTATTTTCTGATCCCTTTTGGCTTATGGTCACTAAGGGACTTTTGTTATATGCTTTGAGTAGCTTCATGCCATGCCTTGATTTGCCATGATATATTCCTATAGCATGTAGTTTTCATGCTCTAAAGATTGCTTCCTGATGATAAATTCCTGATATGCTGTTAATTTCACTAAGTCTGAAACCTGTTATCTTTTGCACTTTTGCCATGCTTGTTTGAACCTGCTATTGAGTGAATTAGCCGTAGCTTAGTGTTCATATTTTGTCAAGCATCATGAGGGGATCCCTGCCATGTATTTTGTTGCCATGTTTGAGTGCTGTAGCATATTTATCATGATGCATTTAGATGGTCACTTGCTGATTATCGCAGACCGGTGCCATATTTGTTTTGCTTGCCATTTGCAAACCGTGCATCCGATTCCGGTGACCTTTATATCGATTTCGACCGAAATCAACTCCCCTTTCTAGTGGAACTCTTGAATTTCCAAGTTGAGGCCAGGTTCAATCTTTCCTTTCCGAATCATGCATACGCATCATACCATGCCATGTCTATGTGTTGGTTGTTTACTATGTTGTGTGCTTTCTTTCCGGTGTTGCTTCTTCGGGTTGGTTCTGATAACGTCGCGTTTGTGAGGATCCGTTCAGCTACGTTCGTTTGTCTTCTTCATGGACTCGTTCTTCTTCCTTGCGGGATCTCAGGCAAGATGACCATACCCTTGAAATCACTTCTATCTTTGCTCACTAGATTGCTCGCTCTTTTGCTATGCCTATGCTACGATACCTACCACTTGCTTATCATGCCTCCCATGTTGCCATGTTCAGCCTCTAACCCACCTTGTCCTAGCAAACCGTTGTTTGGCTATGTTACCGCTTTGCTCAGCCCCTCTTATAGCGTTGTTAGTTGCAGGTGAAGATGAAGTTTGTTCCTTGTTGGAACATGGATATGTTGTTCCTTGTTGGAACATGATTATTTGTTGGGATATCACAATATCTCTTATTTAATTAATGCACCTATATACTTGGTAAAGGGTGGAAGGCTCAGCCTTATGCCTGGTGTTTTGTTCCACTCTTGCCGCCCTAGTTTCCATCATACCGGTGTTATGTTCCTTGATTTTGCGTTCCTTACGCGGTTGGGTGATAATGGGAACCCCTTGACAGTTCATCTTGAATAAAACTCCTCCAGCAAGGCCCAACCTTGGTTTTACCATTCGCCACCTAGCCTTTTCTTTTCCCTTGGGTTTCCGGAGCCCAAGGGTCATCTTTATTAAACCCCCGGGCCAGTGCTCCTCTGGGTGTTGGTCCAACCTGTCAGCCACCGGTGACCACCAGGGGAAACTCTGGGTTGGCCTACCGGAAGTTTGGACAATCCGGTGTGCCCTGAGAACGAGATATGTGCAGCTCCTATCAAGATTTGTCGGCACATCCTGGTGGCTTTGCTGGTCTTGTTTTACCTTGTCGAAATGTCTTGTAACCGGGATTCCGAGTCTGATCGGGTCTTCCCGCTAGAAGGAATATCCTTCGTTGGCCATGGGAGCTTGTGATGGGCTAAGTTGGGACACCCCTGCAGGGATTTGAACTTTCGAAAGCCGTGCCGCGGTTATGGGCAGATGGGATTTGTTAATGTCCGGTTGTAGAGAACTTGACACTTGACCTTAATTAAAAATACATCAACCGCGTGTGTAGCCGTGATGGTCTCTTTTCGGTGGTGTCCGAGAAGTGAACACGGTGTTGGAGTTATGTTTGACGCAAGTAGTTTTTGGATCACTTCTTGATCATACTTTCTCGAACGTGCTTTGCCTTCTCTTCTCGCTCTCATTTGCGTATGTTAGCCACCATATATGCTAGTCGCTTGTTGCAGCTCCACCTCATACCTTTACCTTACCCATAAGCTTAAATAGTCTTGATCGCGAGGGTGTGAGATTGCTGAGTCCCCGTGGCTCATAGATACTTCCAAAACCAGTTTCAGGTGCGACGATTACCGTGCAGGTGACACTACTGAGCTCAGGAGGAGCTCGATGAAGATCGTGTTCGTTATGTTGTTCCGTTTCCAGCTGATCAGTAGTGGAGCCCAGTTGGGGTCGATCGGGGATCTGTGCAGCATTTGGGGTAGTCTTCTTTTATTTTGGTTCCGTAGTCGGACCTTGATTGTATCTGTATGATGTAATGCCTTATCCATGTATTGCGTGAAGTGGCGATTGTAAGCCAACTATGTATCTTTTTCCCTTATGTATTACATGGGTTGTGTGAAGATTACCTTACTTGTGACATTGCTTTCAATGCGGTTATGCCTCTAAGTCGTGCTTCGACACGTGGGAGATATAGCCGCATCGAGGGCATTACAAGTTGGTAATCAGAGCCTTCCCCGACTTTAGGATCCCCCTGCTTGATCGAATCGCTGGCGTTGTTGAGTCTAGAAAAATGTTTTGAGTCATTTAGGATTATATATATCGGAGAGTAGGATTTTTTTTACTCCTTAGTCCCTTCGTCGCTCTGGTGAGGCATCCTGACGTAGAGTTTTGACTCTTCTCTTCTCAAATTTCACTAAATTTTTTTAGGATCACGCGGGTATTTCCGGCTTATTCTGCGAGCCAATCCTTTGTTTTTTTTCAAGTTGTTGCTTCGAAGTCAAGTGTTGATTCCTTACCCTTTCTAAGCGGTGTTCTCATATTTCTTTGGGAATACTAATCCTTCTTGATCATCGAGATTGTCATGTCAATTCTTTTCAACCGGCGTGTTTCTCTTCAAGTGGATCCGATCTCTTTCAACATCCGCAAGATCAATTATCAGTTCTACTCACCGGTGCTCATTTCTTCCGTCCTTAATTGCTTTTGTTTTTCCCGCCCTCCCACCCTTTTTCTTCAAGGACCCAGAATTCTTAATCAAGTATCCATTTTATTGATGGAAGTCTCTCCATTCTTTTCCGTCAATGTTCTTACCCGGTGGCTCTCTTGAAGATGCTCTACTAGTTCATTATTCTCCATTCTCTTTTCTTCTCTGGTGGATTTAATTCAAGCTTTGTCGATCATATCCTTTCCTCGTTTCAAAATGTTTTCTCATGCCGGTGCACCTCATATTCATTCATTTCTCGCTATTCAACTATTCCGGAGTGCTCAAGATATCTCAGAAGATTCGCATTTCCTATATGCATTCGTTCAAGTTCTTTTGATGATATTATCTCATTCAAGACATTTAATTCTACCGGTGCATTCTCTCTTAAATCCTTCAATGGTGTTTCTTTTGAGTGGGCCCTAACCCACAGGTCTTTTTCCAGGATCTTACCTGACTCTTCTAATTCTCCTGGAGCTTTTCTAATTCTTCTCCAAGTTTGACGTAAGAATGATTTATCATCAGTCAAATGTCTTTCACCAAGATCTTTCAAATTCTTTTCATCGTTGGTTCAACCTTTCCAATTTTAATTCCGGAGTGCCTCAACAATTCTTGGTGGTGTTTCTCGTCGTCATTCTCGGATTTTGAAGACTGAAGAAGAGTTTTACCTCCATATCTTATTCGTTCTCTTAGAGATTCATGGTTCTAGCATTATGCCATCCTCTCACAATTGTTTTTGATTGTGAGATTTCTTTTCACCTATCCAGAGCAATTCACAATTCTTTTCAGTTTGATTCTCCAAAGGTCATCATTTCAGGTTTATTCATTCTCATCGTTCAACTTTCTTTCTCTAAATCTTACCGGTGCATCGTTCAAGTATCCTCTAATCAGTTCTTGACCTCTTCGTTCTCTGGTATCTAAGTCCTAGAAAGCATTTTCATTCATTTGCTAATTTTTCCCGGTGTTTCTTTATCTTTCCTTCGTTCATTTTCAATTCTTACGGTGGTTCGTTCAGGATTTCTCTTCCTTCTTTATCATATTAATTCATTCGTTGTTTCAGTCCTACCGGTGATTCGTTGAAGACCTTCTCAAGTTTGCGCTATATCTATCTTAATCCTTTTCAACGAGAATAAGTAGTATGCCAAATCCATTGTTTGTCATCAATTTAATTGGTGAAGGATACGCATAACATAATTCTTATTACTGTTTTCATTCAAGTGATCTAATTCCTTATTCCGGAGGCTCTTCAAATTCTCGGTTTCACTTGTTTCATCTTTTTTTCCTGGAGTTCCAAGCTCTTTCAATTATATCATTTCAAAGATCAATCTAATCATTGCAAGGCTTCAGTCTTATTCTTCATCCTTCTTTTCGTTGATCATCCTTTTATTACCGGAGTTCTTCATGGAGGCTCTACATGTTTGTTCATCACGGATTTAATTCCTTCTCGAAGTGTTCATCAAGATTCTTTTCAGAGGAGATCAAGTTTTCTTCATCTTGCATCCGGAGTACAATTCTTTCTTATCTCATCTTTTGAGGTGGTATTATGTCATTCTTGATTATTTGAGTTCATGTTTCATGATTCACATGCTGTTAAGAATGAGATATTTTAAATCCATCAATCTCGCCATTGGAGTTATCTTGGGTCATATTTCACATAAAGCCTTCCCTAAGGATTGTTGCTATTATGGTGTTTATCAATGATCCAAGTTCTTCATTTATCCTCCCGGTGAAATAGCTTCTCGTCTCCTTGTTCTTATCAATCCAATTCTTTTTCCCGTGAGTGGCAGGTTGTCACCTCATAATTTGAGATGTATTCCATAAGACCATATCAAGCTTATTCGTTTCGTTGTTAGTTTTCCAACAACTCCGTTCTAGCATTTGTCGTAAGCATGCTCTCTCAAGATCTTGTTTTCCTATCATTCATTCCATTCTTACTTTTGTTCCGAAGGCATTGTGTTGCTGCTCTCTTCAAACCTTCTTCTTGTTCTTGTCAGGATCTTGTTCTTTCATTCTTATCCATTTAACCGGAGTGTGGTGCCAATTTTGCTCAAGTTCTTTTCATCTTATCAAGTCTTGTATCACTTTTCAACTGGAGTGCTACTTGTCGTGGGAACAATTCCGACAATAAGAGAGGGGTAGGATAAAGGAGCATGATCTATCGAGATGCAAATGGGTGACACGTGGTTTTAGCGAGTTCGGGCCTCTCACGATGGAGATAACAACCCTACGTCTCGTGCTCCGGAGAGGCTTTGTTTATCCGAGTCTGTATCCAGGGATTACAATGTATGTGAGAGCAAGGAGAACGGATCCCCATGCCCGGTCTAAGTCCGGAGACTAGAGAGGAAGAAGAGAGAGAGGTGGTAGAAAGAGCCCCCGAGTCTAGTGGTGGGGGATGGCTTATATAGAGTGCGCGGACCGGAACATGTCTTCATGCCTGGAACATGTCTTTTTTGTTGTTTGGCCGTCACTCGGACCGGGCGGACCGTTCCGAGTGGATACCATTCCAGTGGGGGCACGCTGAGTTTGGAGCTCGTCCTGCATCGAGTAGCTGATTACTCGGAATTTCTTCACGCCTGGAACATGTCTTTTTTGTTGTTTGGCCGTCACTCGGACCCGGCGGTCCGTTCCGAGTGGATACCATTCTAGTGGGGGCACGCTGAGTGCACCCACTGGGTGTAGTCCCCGAGACTGCCGTCGACTGCGGGCAGTCGGCGGGAGTCTTAGAGCCTGTCTTTTTTGTTGTTGTTCATCACTCGGACTGGTCAGGCCGTACCGAGTGGAGATTACTCCAGTGGGGGCACGCTGAGTGCACCCACTGGGTGTAGTCCCCGAGATCACCGTCGACTGCAGGCAGTCGGCGGGGGTCTGAGAGAACTGAAAATCTTCTTAGCTGGTACTGATCGAACTTGTTCTTCTCTAACTCGGAGGTCGAGTGATTCTGGAGCTTGTTTTGCATCGAGCAAAATGTTTCTTTCTGAGTTCTCTTCCAGTGGGGGCACGCTGAGTGCACCCACTGGGTGTAGTCCCTGAGCCTCTGTCGGAGTAGATGAGCCTGGCAGAGGGTTTAAGTCTCCTGGTAAACCTCCATGCAGTCGACACGGTAAATATCTTTTTAGTCTGAAATTGAGTCAATCGGATGCATCTTCAGGCACTTGACATGGTAAATAAGCTCAGCCTTGAGCTGAGTCAGTCGGACTGAACTTCGTGCACTCGGCACGGTAAATAAATTCATCCTGTAACTCGATCAAGCAGGTGAATCTTTGTGCTCTCGGCACGGTGAACGAATTCGGCTTTGAAACTGCCAACTGTAGAAAAAAGTCGGACACTCCAGGGAGTAATCGTTCCAGTAGTACTTCTTATATTGACTGTTAGATTTTGCGTGAAAGGGGTATTTGCAAGAGTACATTGTATCCGTAGAGGAGCTTCGTTTTCACCCTTTTGCATGAAAGGGGTATTTGTCCGAGTGGACATGCTTCCCGACTGATCGGGGTATGTTGTCTGCAAGGAAAAACTTGGTGGCACTCGTATGTCTCCCGGAGGAGATAGACTAGTGGTCTGACATGGACGTGCTATGAAACCCGAGTGGCGAGGCTAGTGTGTGGGCTGACTCTCCAGAGAGAGGTCACTCATTATGCCGGGGGAACACCAGCACATGCCATCTCTGAGTCCAAGTTTGGGAAACTGACGCCTTGGAGCCTAGGATAAGGGTCAAGTGTATCTATAGAGGAGCGTTGTTTTCACCCTTTGCAGTCTTAAAGATGACTTCAGGTAATGACTTGGGCGATCGTCCGAGTGGACAATACTACCCTTATAGATTTTCGGTGACCGAGCATGTATGGTCAGAAGAATATTCCTGATGTGATCAATAGGTTGACCAAATGGGCGTAACCCATGAGGGCGACATGGCCCAGGGCTGTGCGAAGCCCCCGAGTGATGCTCGAAAAAGGTAAGCTTGCTACAGAGTGTGATATGAGGTTTGAACATATGAGTAACTTAGTTGTTCCTGTGTTGGGGGTGTAGAGGTGAGGACATGTCCAACTGATGGTGATGCGCGGGGCGGCCGAGGGGCGAGGACGTGTACAATCGAGTGGCGACGCGTGGGGCAGCCGAGTGGTGAAGACGTGCAGATCCGAGTGGTGACGTGCGGGGCGGCCGAGTGGTGAAGACGTGCACAACTGAGTGGCGATGCGTGGGGCGGCCGAGTGGTGAAGACGGGCACAACCGAGTGGCGACGCACGGGGTTGTCGAGGCGTGAAGACGTGCACAACCGAGTGCGACGCACGGGGCGGCCAAGTGATGCTATGCGAGGTGGCCGAGTGAAGGACCAAGTGTTCAGCCAAGTGGCAAAAATGGTCCTTGAAGGAGATAGCTAGATGCTTTCGAAGCTGATGTAGCGACGAGGTCGGTGTAGTGTGGCTGCGGCGCAGCAAGACTGGCGCGACAACTGAGTCTGAGTAGGAACGAAGATGGCACGCAGAGTGTCTGGGTGATTATGTAATTTGTCAAAGTGACGGATCGAATGTACTTGTTGAAGTGAAGGGTCTGACTGGTGATGAAGTACTCAACCACTTAGGAGAGTGTCATTCCGAATGAGCTGCAGCTCCCGAGCGCGGCGTAGCCCCCGAGCATACTATAGGCTTCAACAACGGACGTGTGCCGGAATATGAGAAATATAGTTTTGAATGGATAATTTGTAATTCATCCAGTCGGACTCGGGTAAAGATGAGGAGAAGCTTCCGAGTGATGCTCGAAAGAGGCAAACTCGCAAGGAGTGAAGGGTGCAGTTTAATTATAAAAGGGATTTATCTGTCTTATGCCTGACGAGGTCTATATCATTGATACGAGGAAGAGGATTCCACAGAGGGGTTGGTCGGATGTATTTGAAGTCAACAGAATGACAAGGTCGGGGTTGTGGTGCGCTGGGACCGGTACGGTGACCGAGTCCGAGCAGCGATGAAGTTGACGCATAGGGCCGTCGAGTGATCGCGTAACTTGTGTAAAAAAATGGCACAAGCCAACGAAATAATTTCTCGAGGAAATTCAGTGTGTGCTCAAATGATTTGTGTGAATAACACTCATAGACACCCGCTGGGAGTGCAAGGGGCTTGCTGGTTAACCAGCAAGAGTCTGAAAGAGCGAAGGATCCGTTCGAACTTGTCGAAGCGACGGATCCGACTGAACTTATTGGAATATTGGCTCAAATAAAACGGAAGTGTAGTGTTTCGACTAAGTTGCAGCCCTGGAGGACCGATGCAAACTCGAAATGAAGAACGACACATGGTGTTCGTGAATGATGTATGCGAAAAAAAATGGAAGTTGGACTCGGGAGTCACATAACCAGTACTAAGCAAGTATGTGAAAATAAGCAGCCGATCATAGAGGTACACTCGGTGGCGTGGCCTCCGAGTGAACGTGATGTGTGAATTACGGGACACTCGGGAAGACGAAAATAACAGAATGTAAAATGAGTTAGCTGTCTAAAGGCGCGTGAGTGGCCGGGTGGTGACGAGGCGATGGTGACAGTCGACCTTCGCCTCGATGTCCTTGCGGATAGGGATGGAGCACACATTATACTTGTGATGCAGCTCCTTGAGTTAGAGGTTTGCTCTTGTCTCAGTCGGATTTTGGCTACTTAGGCGAGTCCTTGGACTGCAGCTAAGCCTCTGAGTGGGAGGCTTGCTCTCCACACGGTAGGATTTCAAACACTTTGGCGAGTACTGGACTGCAGCTAAGCCCCCGAGTGGGAGGTTTGCTCTCCACTCGGTAGGTTTTTTTTAAAACTTAGGCGAGTACTGGACTGCAGCTAAGCCCCCGAGTGGGAGGTTTGCTCTCCACTCGGTAGGATTTTTTCAAACTTAGGTGAGTACTCGACTGCAGCTAAGCCCCTGAGTGGGAGGTTTGCTCTCCACTCGGTAGGATTTTTTCAAACTTAGGCGAGTATCGACTGTAGCTAAGCCCCCGAGTGGGAGGTTTGCTCCCCACTCGGT